>NC_057813.1:46491278-46613388 GCF_018294505.1 Triticum aestivum
AAATACTAAATTAGATGCTATGTATATATTTTATAGAAACTCAAATAAAAGCTAACTAAAATAAAACAGAAAAGTAAATAAAAAAAGGAAAAGAAAACACAAACCCCCCTGGCCCACTGGGCCACGGCCTAGCAGGCCACCAGACCGCCAGGCCGGCCCAGTCGGCCTTCCCTTAACCCCCACCCCGACCGGAACCCTAGCCGGTCCACCCATTCCCCCCCCCCCCGGCACGATCCCCACTCTCTCCTCCCTCTCCCCCCGATCTGAAACGGGGGCTGGAACCAGAGGAGGCCCCGACGCCGTACGCCGCCGCCTGGTGCCATCCCAGCCCCGTCGCCGGACCTCGCCGAACGCCTCCTCCTCGCCTCCCCCTTCTCCCGATCTGCGAGCTCCGACGCCGCGCCCGACCCGCCGTACGCCGCCGCCTCGTCCTCGATTCACCGCCACCCGGAGCCCGCGCAGCCGCCCGAGGACCTCGCCGGACTCCATCGACGGCGCCCTCTACCTCAGGCCCTCCCCGAGCACACGATTGCACAACGACAGGCTCGATGTGAGCCTCTTCCCCTCCTCCTCTCTTCCCCGCATCGTCGCGCCCTCTGCTCCCCCCTGCAGCGTGGCCTGACCGCGTCGGTCGCGCACGCGCGCCGTTTGTAGCCACACCCCCTACTCCTCGACGCTGGTTGCCCGCGGGTCCTCCTAGACCGGAGCTCCCCGTCCACCCGCACGACGCCGCCCCTGCCACGGCTGCTACTGCCGCACCGCCACGGCCCCCTCGCGCGCTCGGGTCCGCCCCAGTCAAGCGCCCGCGCCCTCCGCTGCCCTTCTGCCGGCGTCCCCATCCAGCGACCCCCGTGCCTCGCTCGTCCTCGTCCGGTGCCGCTCGTCGCGCGGATGGCGCTGCCCGGGTTCGCCCGTTGACACCGTGACCGAAACCCGTCGCCCGCGCGCCCGTTAGCCCCTGGCCCAATGACATGTGGGGCCTAGCCCCCAGGACGTTAAAAATAATAATAGTAATAATAAAAATAAATAAGTAGATAATAATAATTAAATTAATTAATTAATTAACGAATTAATTAAGTTAATTATCATAATTAGATTAACCTAATTAATTGTTAGTTAATTAATCAAGGGCCCATCTCCTAATTAATTATCATTAGTTTAATTAATCAGTTTAATTAAAATGTGTCACTGACCAATGGGACCCACTGGTCAGGTTGACCAGTCAACTCTGTTGACTACTGACGTCAGCATGACATCATGCTGATGTCATTATTTCATTTTCGAATTAATTAAATAATTAATTAAATTCAGAAATTAATAAAATCTTTAGAAAATCATATCTTTTAATCCGTAACTCGGATTAAAATATTTTCAACATGAAAGTTGCTGAGAACGACGAGACGAATCCGGATACGCACCCCGTTCGTCCGCCACACATCCCTAGCATAACAAGCACGCAACTTTCCCCTTCCGGTTCATTTGTCCGAAAACGCGAAACACCGGGAATACTTTCCCGGATGTTTTCCCCCTTCGCCGCTACCACCTACTACCGCGTTGGGGCACGCCTAGCAACACGCCTTGTCTTGTCATGCATCGTCATGCATTTGTTTGCATTGTATTTATTGTTTCTTCCCCCTCTTCTCTCGCTAGACCCCGAGACAAACGCCGCTGCTACCCAGTTCGACTACGGAGTTGACGACCCCTCCTACTTGCCAGAGCAACCAGGCAAGCCCCCCCTTGATCACCAGATATCGCCTATTCTCCTCTATACTGCTTGCATTAGAGTAGTGTAGCATGTTACTACTTTCTGTTAATCCTATTCTGATGCATAGCCTGACATTGTTGCTACAACTGTTGATACCTTACCTGCAATCCTAAATACTTAGTATAGGATGCTAGTTTATCATCATTGGCCCTACATTCTTGTCAGTCTGCCTTGCTATACTATTGGGCCATGATCACTCGGGAGGTGATCACGGGTATATACTATACATACATACATACTATATTGATTGTGACTAAAGTCGGGTTAGCTCGATGAGTACCCACAAGTGATTCTGATGAGGGGGCTGAAAGGACAGGTGGCTCCATCCCGGTAGAGGTGGGCCTGGGTTCCCGACGGCCCCCGACTGTTACTTTGTGGCGGAGCGACAGGGCAGGTTGAGACCACCTAGGAGACAGGTGGGCCTGGCCATGTTTGGCGTTCGCGGATACTTAACACGCTTAACGAGATCTTGGTATTTGATCTGAGTCTGGCTACTGGCCTATATGCACTAACCAACTACGCGAGAAAGATATGGGCACTCGACGTCGTGGTATCAGTCGAAGCCTTCTAGATGTCAGCGACTGAGCGGCGCGCGCTGGATTGGAACATAAGTCTGCTCTTGTATTAAGGGGGCTAGTTCTTCTTTCGGCCGCCCTCGCAACGTGCAGGTGTGCAATGGGCGATGGGCCCAGACCCCTGCACCATAGGAGTTAGACCGGCGTGCTGACCTATCTGTTTGGCCTAGGTGGGGCTGCGACGTGTTGATCTTCCGAGGCCGGGCATGACCCAGGAAAGTGTGTCCGGCCAAATGGGATCGAGCGTGTTGGGTTATGTGGTGCACCCCTGCAGGGAAGTTAATCTATTCGAATAGCCGTGATCTTCGGTAACAGGACGACTTGGAGTTGTACCTTGACCTTATGACAACTAGAACCGGATACTTAATAAAACACACCCTTTCAAGTTCCACAGACAACCCGGTGATCGCTTTTCCACAGGGCGACGAGGGGAGGATCGCCGGGTAGGATTATGCTATGCGATGCTACTGGAGATGCTACTTGGAGATGCTACTTGGAGGACTTCAATCTACTCTCTTCTACATGCTGCAAGACGAAGGCTGCCAGAAGCGTAGTCTTTGACAGGATTAGTTATCCCCCTCTTATTCTGGCATTCTGCAATTCAGTCCACTGATATGGCCCTTTACACATATACCCATGCATATGTAGTGTAGTTAGTTGCTTGCGAGTACTTTGGATGAGTACTCATGGTTGCTTTCTCCCCCCTTTTCCCCCTTTCCTTTCTTTCTGGTTGTCGCAACTAGATGCTGGAGTCCAGGAGCCAGACGCCACCATCGACGACGACTCCTACTACACCGGAGGTGCCTACTACTAGTCTACTACGTGCAGCCCGCTGACGACGACTAGGAGTAGTTAGGAGGATCCCAGGCAGGAGGCCTGTGCCTCTTTCGATCTGTATCCCAGTTTGTGCTAGCCTTCTTAAGGCAAACTTGTTTAACTTATGTCTGTACTCAGATATTGTTGCTTCCGCTGACTCGTCTATGATCGAGCACTTGTATTCGAGCCCTCGAGGCCCATGTCTTGTATTATGATGCTTGTATGACTTATTTATGTTTTAGAGTTGTGTTGTGATATCTTCCCGTGAGTCCCTGATCTTGATCGTACACATTTTCGTGCATGATTAGTGTACGATTGAATCTGGGGCGTCACAAGTTGGTATCAGAGCCGACTGCCTGTAGGAATCCCCCTTCCATACTCCTTGGCCGAAGTCGAGTCTAGTCATTGTAAAACTTTTACTAACATGGCTGTGTGCCTTACGGGCCCACATCGCCATTGGGTGGTATTAGGATCTTTTACTCCTCGATCTTTACTCTGGGGCTCTGATCTCTCTTCTATTCGGGTGAAATGATTTTACTAACTCTGACTCTAGGATCTCGTAACTACTTCCTCCCGGAGAGCCCCTCACTCCAGATGATTGCTTGGTGCACCAAAGGATCTCGAAGATACTCTCCGATGTTCTCGAGACTTTGTGCTCGTTGCTCTTGCAATTATCTACCACTGATTTATCCCTATGGATAAATACTTACACCCGTCGTTCTTAATTTTATTCCAAGTTGATCTTGTTAATACAAGATGCCCCGAACCACTCTCCGTTGTTCCAAGAATTCTTTGAGCTTACTGCTTTACAGTTCTTGCCTCATGAATACCCTTACGGATAATTCCTCGCACTTATCGAGTATCTGCTCTTTCCCAGTTGTTCATGTGTTTCACAAAAGTTTTTGAAATACCATTCGATCTTCCAAAAATCCTGAGCATCCTCTTGCTCTTGATATTCTTGCTTGCTTGCATTATGGTTAATCCCATAAGTCTCGTAATCTTATTGGCATCTCTTGTCATTATGATTTTGATCCTATGGATTCAACATCAGTGCGAATGCACGCAATCATTAGTTGATTTTTTTTAAATTATATTTCCGGCTCAGACACCTTTCGAACATGAGCTTGCTCTCGACTAACCTACTTGCCGTCAATTGTACCCTTAGGTCTATTGAACTTATCCACCCTTGATCAGAGCGTCTGCTTCTGATCCTTTGATTTGGAAATCATAATTCCTTTGATACCTAAGCATCGAATCATTCAGATGTTCTATAATCTGATGCCTTTGCATTCTTTCTTCAACTAGTTGTGTGCCGATGCTCACATTAGCTCCGCTATGGACCATCAGATCCTTTGTTGGATGATTATTTGACAATGTCCCTCATATTTAATCGCCTTGTGAATTCTTCCCGGATACGAAATGCCATTAGTAAATCCTATTCTCTGATTTGGCCAACCATGCTCTGCTTTCGAGCTGGTGATATTTACTCTTGAAACTTGTGGTATATGTTTCCACGATACCCTGATGGGTTGAACTTATGTCTTCCTTAATATGTGTGAACTCGAAAGTTTTCACGAGTCATACTCATCTGGTATTTCACTAGGTAAAACTTTCAACACTAATGCCTTTATCAAAGCGAGAAGTGAATGGAAGGTTATACATTGAAGAAGTGGGAGTCGACCTTGAACCTTGCGTTCATGCCCATGGACACGATGTATAACTTATCATGGAAGCTACTCGTAAAAAACAAATTACCCCCTTGTTATAGGTTCATCTTGTATCCGTGGTTCGATCATTTATGATCGTGGTTTCCGACCATGTTCTCCTTTAAATACCATTTCTCGTGCAAGTATAAGCACTTGTCTTCTGCAGAGTAATACCCCAGTCCAACCTCTACTTTGATTTGTCGTCGAGTATTACCCCCCTGGTATCTCAAGATTATTACGGAACTGCATAACTTCTTACGAGTTCTTCATCAAGTGCTACATTCTCATTGATTCCAATTTTTCACGGGCTCTGAGTTATTAAACCCTCAAGGACACCGATAACTGAATCGAGTTCGCACCACGACTAAACAGCTCTTAGTATTCTTCTTTTCTTATGAGTTTGTACTCGATCCGACATTCCTAGCCTGCTCGGCTATATCAGTATCGTGCTGATCTTAACTTTGCTACCTGGTCCTTATTTCCAGAGCACAATTTTCGATGATGAGCTAAGCTTACGTCGATCTTCCTTGTCATATCAATTCTCCATGAACATCAAGCTTGATTCCGAGCTTGTGTTGTATCTGTGGTTCCAATAAACCTTCGCTTCACCATTGCTTTTGCCTGATGTCGTTGCCGATTGATTACATCTTCATAAAATCCCTCAACAAATGTGTCGTGATCATCATCAGCATTCTGAGCTCTTCCAGGATATCAATTGAGTTCATGATGAGAAATACCATCCTTTCCCCCGATGATTTGTGTTATCTTTGACCACTTTATTGCCTTCCGTTCAACACAAACTTGTTCGTGTTTTGTGTTATACCTTGAGATCCTTGCTATCCAGCATTTGTTCTTCTTTACCATGGAGTATTACCATCTTTTATGTCAAGAATGTTGAGATAATTACCCCAACTATTAATTCTTGATATAGTAATACTTCTCACCATCACCGGTCTTTTCTTGGTCCCCATGTTGAGTGAACTCTGTTGTGCAAATTTAATATCTCTAGCAACCCTATTGCTTCGGAGTTAATGGACAATAATTCCAACTTAGTGTGCTGGTTATCGAATCACCATTCTGACTTTGATCATGCTACCTAAACCCATATTTCAGGTGGACCTTTCAACCAATGTTAACTGAGTATGTTTTCCTCGAGCATACCTCTTTATATCATTTGATCTGGCAAATGTTATCTCCTTGTTCACATAAGTGTGGAAATCCATCTTTTGAAAATCTCAATGAATTGTCGCTGAGTCAATCAGCCACCTCCTCACCTCTCCTTGAATTAATGATGAACTCTTGTTTCGGAACTCGCTCCCACTGTTCAATTCCCGAGAATCTTACAATGTCATTTCGACAATTTGGTTGCACATGTCTTCTCAGGCATCCCGAGTTTGCGATACCCTGACGCCAATCAGAACTGAATCTCGGTCAGATATGATGGTTGGAATATATTTCCAAGAGTTATAACATTGGTCTTTTATTTGACCCGGTAAGATGATGTCATGCCTACTACACCTGGTCGGAGGACCCATTGTTATAGTTTTCCTTTTCAGCAAGGTTATCCATTCTTTCATGAGGAAATTGTAAGACTTATTCTATAAGTTGTTCCGATGGATCCTTTGTGTATCCTAAATCTGACCCTTACATGATGGCCATGTCAATGCTATCTCGAAATATGTATGTGGTACTCCGATTTTTTTAATGAGAACATTTGCAGCACAATGCTAAATTTTCTTTATCAAAATTTATCCAAACACCGTTGTATGGGTAATGTCATGAAATTTCTCTCCTCTTACCTAAAGGGTTTTCTATGTTATATCCTGTCATGGATATCCTGCTCTGTTTGACCTTGGAAAGGTTATACCCTTGGAATATGTGTTTAAACACATTTTCCTTTCCATCATTCTGTTTAATCTGATAATCATATTTTCCTTTCCATTGGTCAGTTTAACGTTGCTTGTGATCTACATGATCTAAGCAGTAATATTCTCCTGCTTATGTACACACCCCCAGTGTACAATTCTGTCAGCCAGACCCTGTTGCATTTGTCGATAACATTCTGGTAGCCATCAATGGACGAGAACTTCGCCTAATGGTCCGCCTCGTTTCAAACGAGCAGGAAAATGGTTCTCTTCGACCCTCTCCCTTGGTACCGATGTTGTTGCTGACATATAACTGACAGCCTACCCTCTAACATGCCTTGCAATCATGATCGTGCAAGATGTCACCACCCATCCTACTTTCAACCCACATGGTGGGCCCATAACCCACAGTTCCACGGGATCGAAACCTGACTCTCCTGCACCCCCCTATTCCCAAGGTTGTTCCTCGCGTGTGGCCTCGTATGTAATTCACGAGCCATCTTCCGAGGGATCATCAAATCTGTTACCGGACACAACGATTGCTTTGAGCCCCTTTCATGCCCTGTTTCAGGCATCAAACGGTTGCCTGCTCGCTCGAAACTTCCCATGAAACCTCATTACTTTGCTCTCGATATTTTCTTAAGTTTCAATTCGAGAGTTACGTTCTGCCACCTCCCCCGATGATATCGACCAGATAGTCAACCTTGTAGAGGTTCGTTCTCCCGGAATACCCCCCTTATTCTTTCGTAAGAACGATGGAGATCCTGAAGAAAGGACGACAATTTCATCATGATGCGTTGAAGCAGAGGACTGAAGACACCAATGTAATGGATCGACCTCTTCGAGAAGAGCAAACAAAACTGAGAAGATTCGCTAGAACTTTCATAACAAGATCTTTCCCCCTTAGTCCCCCTCTTAAATCTCGGGACGAGATTTGTTGTAGTGGAGGAGAATTGTGACGCCCGGATAATTAGGCTACAGTAAAACTCTGCTAATGATGCCACACCACCACTCTTACTGTCGTAAACCTCGCGATGATTCAATCCCGTCTGAATTCAAAATTCAAAATCAAGGCAAACAATAAAAGTTTTCAAACATTAAAACTAAAATGTTCTATATGTGCCAAATATTGCATAAATAATTGTGGTGGAGAATCCACATTTTCATAAAGTATTTAATTGCACTGAAATAAATAAACAATAATAAAAACAAATAATTAAGTGCCTTTACTAACTAATAAATTATCAAACTAAAATTAATTGGGGACTAGACATTTTGTGACGGTGGACTAAACTGAAATACTAAATTAAATGCTATGTATATATTTTACAGAAACTCAAATAAAAGGTAAGTAAAATAAAAAAGAAAAGTAAATAAATAAAAAAAAGGAAAAGAAAACACAAACCCCCCTGGTCCACTGGGCCACGGCCCAGCAGGCCACCAGACCGCCAGGCCGGCCCAGCCGGCCTCCCCTTAACCCCCACCCTGACCGGAACCCTAGCCGGTCCACCCATTCCCCCCCACCAGCATGATCCCCACTCTCTCCTCCCTCTCCCCCCCCGATCTGAAACGGGGGCTGGAACCAGAGGAGGCCCCGACGCCGTACGCCGCCGTTTGGTGCCGTCCCGGCCCCGTCGCCGGACCTCGCCGAACGCCTCCTCCTCGCCTCCCCCTTCTCCCGATCTGCGAGCTCCGTGGCCGCGCCCGACCCGCCGTACGCCGCCGCCTCGTCCTCGATTCACCGCCACCCGGAGCCCGCGCAGCCGCCCGAGGACCTCGCCGGACTCCATCGACGGCGCCCTCTACCTCAGGCCCTCCCCGAGCACACGATTGCACAACGACAGGCTCGATGTGAGCCTCTTCCCCTCCTCCTCTCTTCCCCGCATCGCCGCACCCTCTGCTCCCCCCTGCCGCGTGCCATGACCGCGTCGGCCGCGCACGCGCGCCGCGTGTGGCCACGCCCCCTGCTCCTCGATGCTGGTTGCCCGCGGGTCCTCCTCGCCCGGAGCTTCCCGTCCACCCGCACGACACCGCCCCTGCCACGGCTGCTATTGCCGCACCGCCACGGCCCCCTCACGCGCTCGGGTCTGCCCCAGTCAAGCGCCCGCGCCCGCCGCTGCCCTTCTACCGGCGTCCCCATCCAGCGACCCCCGTGCCTCGCTCGTCCTCGTCCGGTGCCGCTCGTCACGCCGACGGTGCCGCCCGGGTTCGCCCATTGACGCCGTGACCGAAACCCGTCGCCCGTGCGCCCGTTAGCCCCTGGCCCAATGACATGTGGGGCCTAGCCCCGAGGATGCTAAAAGTAATAATAGTAATAATAAAAATAAATAAGTAGATAATAATAATTAAATTAACTAATTAATTAATTAACGAATTAATTAAGTTAATTATCATAATTAGATTAACCTAATTAACTGTTAGTTAATTAATCAAGGGCCCATCTCCTAATTAATTATCATTAGTTTAATTAATCAGTTTAATTAAAATGTGTCACCGACCAGTGGGACCCACTGGTCAGGTTGACCAGTCAACTCTGTTGACTACTGATGTCAGCATGACATCATGCTGATGTCATTATTTCATTTTCGAATTAATTAAATAATTAATTAAATTCAGAAATTAATAAAATCTTTAGAAAATCATATCTTTTAATCCGTAACTCGGATTAAAAATATTTTCAACATGAAAGTTGCTGAGAACGACGAGACGAATCCGGATACGCAGCCCGTTCATCCGCCACACATCCCTAGCATAGCAAACACGCAACTTTCCCCCTCCGGTTCATTTGTCCGAAAACGCGAAACACCGGGAATACTTTCCCGGATGTTTTCCCCCTTCGCCGCTACCACCTACTACCACGTTGGGGCACGCCTAGCAACACGCCTTGTCTTGTCATGCATCGTCATGCATTTGTTTGCATTGTATTTATTGTTTCTCCCCCCTCTTCTCTCCCTAGACCCCGAGACAGACGCCGCTGCTACCCAGTTCGACTACGGAGTTGACGACCCCTCCTACTTGCCAGAGCAACCAGGCAAGCCCCCCCCCCCCCCTTGATCACCAGATATCGCCTATTCTCCTCTATACTGCTTGCATTAGAGTAGTGTAGCATGTTACTGCTTTCCGTTAATCCTATTCTGATGCATAGCCTGACATTGTTGCTACATCTGTTGATACCTTACCTGCAATCCTAAATACTTAGTATAGGATGCTAGTTTATCATCATTGGCCCTACATTCTTGTCAGTCTGCCTTGCTATACTATTGGGCCATGATCACTCGGGAGGTGATCACGGGTATATACTATACATACATACATACTATACAGATTGTGACTAAAGCCAGGTCAGCTCGATGAGTACCCACAAGTGATTCTGATGAGGGGGCTGAAAGGACAGGTGGCTCCATCCCGATAGAGGTGGGCCTGGGTTCCTGACGGCCCCCGACTGTTACTTTGTGGCGGAGCGACAGGGCAGGTTGAGACCACCTAGGAGACAGGTGGGCCTGGCCCTGTTCGGCGTTCACGGATACTTAACACGCTTAACGAGATCTTGGTATTTGATCTGAGTCTGGCTACTGGCCTATACGCACTAACCAACTACGCAGGAAAGATATGGGCACTCGACGTCGTGGTATCAGCCGAAGCCTTCTAGACGTCAGCGACTGAGCGGCGCGCGCCGGATTGGAACGTAAGCCTGCTCTTGTATTAAGGGGGCTAGTTTTGCTTTCGGGCGCCCTCGCAACATGCAGGTGTGCAATGGGCGATGGGCCCAGACCCCTGCGCCATAGGAGTTAGACCGGCGTGCTGACCTCTCTGTTAGGCCTAGGTGGGGCTGCGACGTGTTGATCTTCCGAGGCCGGGCATGACCCAGGAAAGTGTGTCCGGCCAAATGGGATCGAGCGTGTTGGGTTATGTGGTGCACCCCTGCAGGGAAGTTAATCTATTCGAATAGCCGCGATCTTCGGTAACAGGACGACTTGGAGTTGTACCTTGACTTTATGACAACTAGAACCGGATACTTAATAAAACACACCCTTCCAAGTTCCACAGACAACTCGGTGATCGCTTTTCCACAGGGCGACGAGGGGAGGATCGCCGGGTAGGAATATGCTATGCGATGCTACTGGAGATGCTACTTGGAGATGCTACTTGGAGATGCTACTTGGAGGACTTCAATCTACTCTCTTCTACATGCTGCAAGACGGAGGCTGCCAGAAGTGTAGTCTTCGACAGGATTAGTTATCCCCCTCTTATTCTGGCATTCTGCAGTTCAGTCCACCGATATGGCCCTTTACACATATACCCATGCATATGTAGTGTAGTTCCTTGCTTGCGAGTACTTTGGATGAGTACTCGTGGTTGCTTTCTCCCCCCTTTTCCCCCTTTCCTTTCTTTCTGATTGTCGCAACCAGATGCTGGAGTCCAGGAGCCAAACACCACCGTCGACGACGACTCCTACTACACCGGAGGTGCCTACTACTACATGCAGCCCGCTGACGACGACTAGGAGTAGTTAGGAGGATCCCAGGCAGGAGGCCTGTGCCTCTTTCGATCTGTATCCCAGTTTGTGCTGGCCTTCTTAAGGCAAACTTGTTTAACTTATGTCTGTACTCAGATATTGTTGCTTCCGCTGACTTGTCTATGATCGAGCACTTGTATTCGAGCCCTCGCGGCCCCTGGCTTGTATTATGATGCTTGTATGACTTATTTATGTTTTAGAGTTGTGTTGTGATATCTTCCCGTGAGTCCCTGATCTTGATCGTGCACATTTGCGTGCATGATTAGTGTACGATTGAATTGGGGGCGTCACATGAAGAGTGACCTCAGGATCTCCGGCGAGACGGAGACGGAGTGGTGCTAGGGGAGAGGGAGACGAGGCGAGGCATGCTATACACCGGCGGTGATAGTGACTGCACAGTGCACAAGGTGAGGCTGACTTTGGTAACCCGGACATGCTGCCTGGACTGGTGTCACCTCGGGTGCAGGGTCTTGTCACTTCATTGTGAGGACCAGATGAATAATAGTATTTTGACCATCAAGTGTAGCATAGTTGTACTACTACTACTAGTAGGAGTAGTAGGAACATGAGTAGTACTCCCATGCTAGCATGCCTCTGGGTTCACTTCATCCTTCAGGTATCATCCATATTGCAAGCAGAACCAAATTCTCATGCATCTGGAAGCGCGAAGAAGGACTTCTTTTTTTGAGGATAACCACATATTCCTTAACTAGAGAATGTCATGTCTCCCATGCACGCGCCAATATCCATCCGAACCAACTATGACACATTTTTTATCTGTTTGCATAGGTCCCACCTGTCAGGAGGGGTGCAGAAATAAAAAGGAATCATAAAATGTCTCGCCATGGTGATTTGAAAGAGTGACCTCAACTAGCCAGTGGCACATGTAGCGCTAGAAGGATGGGCATGTACAGGGACAGTCCCCACTCCTCAGTCTACCCGGGTAGCCTTTTCGTTTAGTCTACCTAGCTGTCTAATCAACTACCTGCAGGCCACTTCTCCCATTTACTTCTCCATCAGGAACCGATTTTCCTCGGCTTCTTCACTACTCCTTGATCTTCATTTGCATCCAAACCACACTGCATTCGCATTGTTTTAACCTCTTCACATCCTCCTGGAGTAATTCCAAAGCCCCTATAAATAATCATCTTCTTTAGCTAGACTAGCCATCTAATCCTAATTCTCCAAACCATAGCCCTCCGGTCCAGCGGTTCCAAATGGCAAAAGAGATCGAGATGCAGGTTTCTAGCGTCCAACATGTCCTCACCGAAGGCTCGTTGAGCATAGTTGCCAAAGTGACCGACCACCCAAGGGTTGTTCGCAAGTGGATCAACAATGTATCCAACTCCCTCCAAAAGGTGGAGATGAAGGTCACCGGTCTCGATGCAGAGTACATGGAGCGTGCCACTTGGAAGATCCAACACGCCGCCGTCCTTCAGCTGTGCCTCGAAGATGATGCTTTGGTGTACCACATCATACACGCTCCCTCCATACCAGGTGAGCTTCACGATTTCTTGTCTCGGCAGGACATATACTTCTGTGGGGCAGCCATCATAGGGGACAAAGAGAAGTTGGAGCTGTACAACCTTGATTTGAAAAGCATCGCTGACGTACAAACCAAAATAAAAATTCATGTAGAAGATTGTGATAAACCGACACCATCCCTATTCGACGTAGCAAATTTTGTGCTCAGAACAAATCTTCAGAAGGGTGACGAGACGCTGGCATTAAGGTCGTCTGGATGGGAGAATTATCCCTTGACGTACGAGCGGATAAAATATGCTGCCCTCGATGGCCGTGTGAGTTTCGAGATAGCTGCAAGGTCCAGAGAGCTTGTTGCGAAGCCGTCTCCCACAGAAAATGAGAAGAAGAAGAAGAAGAAGAAGAAGAAGAAGAAGAAGAAGAAGAAGAAGAAGAAGAAGAAGAAGAAGAAGAAGAAGAAGAAGAAGAAGAAGAAGAAGAAGAAGAAGAAGAGGAAGAAAATGAGAAGAAGAAGAAGAAGAAGAAGAAGAGGAAGAGGAAGAAGAGGAAGAGGAAGAGGAAGAGGAAGAAGAAGAGGAAGAAGAAGAATAAGAAGAAGAAGAAGGGGCAATGTTACTATCCTTTTGCCACACTTGTGCTTGAGAGTAGCACCATGTTCTTCATATAGAGAGTCTCTTGAGTTATCACTTTCATATACTAGTGGGAATTTTCATTATAGAACTTGGCTTGTATATTCCAACGATGGGCTTCCTCAAATGCCCTAGGTCTTCATGAGCAAGCAAGTTGCATGCACACCCACTTAGTTTTAGTTTGAGCTTTCATACACTTATAGCTCTAGTGCATCCGTTGCATGGCAATCCCTACTCCTTGCATTGACATCAATTGATGGGCATCTCCATAGCCCGTTGATTAGCTGCGTCAATGTGAGACTTTCTCCTTTTTTGTCTTCTCCACACAACCTCCACCATCATATTCTATTCCACCTATAGTTCTATGTCCATGGCTCATGCTCATGTATTGCGTGAAAGTTGAAAATGGTTGAGAACATCAAAAGTATGAAACATTTGCTTGGCTTGTCATCGGGGTTGTGCATGATTTGAATATTTTGTGTGGTGAAGATGGAGCATAGCCAGACTATATGATTTTGTAGGATAACTTTCTTTGGTCATGTTATTTTGAAAAGACATGATTGCTTTATTAGTATGCTTGAAGTATTATTGTCTTAATGTCAAATGATAGACTATTGCTTTGAATCACTCGTGTCTTAATATTCATGCCATGATTAGAATACATGATCAAGAATATGCTAGGTAGCATTCCACATCAAAATTATCTTTTTTATCATTTACCTACTCGAGGACGGGCAGGAATTAAGCTTGGGGAGGCTGATACGTCTCCGTCGTATCTATAATTTTTGATTGTTCCATGCCAATATTATAGAACTTTCATATACTTTTGGCAACTTTTTATACTATTTTTGGGACTAACATATTGATCCAGTGCCCAGTGACAGTTCCTGTTTGTTGCATGTTTTTTGTTTCGCAGAAAATCCATATCAACCAGAGTCCAAACGGGATAAAAACTGACGGAGATTTTTTTTGGAATACATGTGATTTTTGGGAAGAAGAATCAACGTGATACGATGCCTGAGGAGGCTGAGGGAGTCCTGGATTAAGGGGTCCTTGGACAGCCGGACTATATACTTTGGGCGGACTGTTGGACTATGAAGATACAAGATTGAAGACTTCGTCCCGTGTCTGGATGGGACTCTCCTTTGCGTGGAAGGCAAGCTTGACAATTCGGATATGTAGATCTCCTTCTCTGTAACCGACTCTGTGTAACCCTAGCCCCCTCCGGTGCCTATATAAACCGGAGGGTTTAGTCCGTAGGACAACAACAATCATAATCATAGGCTAGCTTCTAGGGTTTAGCCTCTACGATCTCGTGGTGGATCAACTCTTGTAATACTCATATCATCAAGATCAATCAAGCAGGAAGTAGGGTATTACCTCCATCGAGAGGGCCCGAACCTGGGTAAAACATCGTGTCCCCTGCCTCCTGTTACTATTAGCCTTAGACGCACAGTTTGGGACCCCCTACCCGAGATCCGCCAGTTTTGACACTAACGTTGGTGCTTTCATTGAGAGTTCCGTTGTGTCGTCGCGGTAAGGCTTGATGACTCCTTCAATCATCTTCAATGACGCGGTCCAGTGCGAGGTTTTCATTCCTGGATAGATCTTCATATTCGCCGGCTTCGTACTGCGGGCAAACTTGCTTGGCCACCTGGAGCATATCGATAGCTACGCCCCTGGCCATCAGGTCAGGTTTGGAAGCTTGAACTATACTGCTGATGTTCGTGGAGACTTGATCTTCGACAGATTCGAGCCCATGTCAGGTACACCGGACAGTCATGACGAGCATGACTTAGATCTGCCATCAGACCATGTTCAGGAGATCGCACCTGCAGCGGCCCCGGGAATCAATCCGGAGCAGATCGTGCATTCCGAGGACGGGTGGATGGACCCCGCCACAGAGGCTGCACACTTATCGGCATTGGAGCCGAACACTGATCCCACCTCTTGTGAGGATGATGTCATCGGACCCCAAACTCGTCTCCGGCTACAGGATCCGAACTGCGTACGTCCATGCCTATCGAATCTGATTGGGCACCGGTTATGGAGTTCACCTCCGCAGATATTTTTCAGCACTCGCCCTTGGGTGATGTGCTAAACTCATTAAGGTCTCTTTCCTTGTTGGGAGATTCTTGGACGAACTATGTCCGGCTTGAGTGGGAAGCGGACGACAAAGAAATTCGTTCCCCACCCACCACCCACTTAATAGCCACTATCGATGACTTAACCGACGTACTTGACTTCAACTCCGAAGACATTGATGGTATGGACGACGATGCAGGAGAAGAATAGGAACCACCACCTATAGGGCGCTGGACAACCACCTCATCATATGATATATATATGGTGGACACCCCCAAAGAAAGCAATGGCGATGAGGCAATGTAAGATAACCCCTTGGAGAAGCAATCAAGGCACCAGCGTCATAGGCGCCGCTCGAAGCCCCGCCATAGCAAAAATAGTGATATCGGCACAAGAGATAACAATCCGGATGGTGCCGAAGACGAAAACAATCCTGCCCAGCTAGGCTTCGACCAGGCCGAGCAAGAGGATGGGCAAGCTAGCCCTAAGGAACAGGCAATAGATGGAGAATCAGAGGATGATAATTACATGCCTCTCTCCAAAGATGAAGTGAGACTTGGCGACGAAGAATTCATCGTGCCTGAGGATCCCATCGAGCAGGAGCACTTCAAGCGCCGGCTTATAGCCACTGCAAAAAGCCTGAAGAAAAAGAAGCAACAACTTCAAGTTGATCAAGATCTGCTAACTGATAGATGGACCAAGGTCCTGGCTGCCAAGGAATACGGACTCGAGCGCCCTACCAAAAGTTACCCAAAGAGCAGGTTGCTACCTCAACTCGAGGAGGAGGCATCAAAGCCCACACTACCAGCGCATGATGCGGCTGACCGGCCACCCCGTGGCCGAGACAAAATGGCGTACCAGCCCGAAGTCCAGACCGCACCCCGTCGCCAATCAAACGATAATACTAAGGCCCGGGGCTACATGAAGGACATCTGAGACAAGTTGAAAAACAAAGCAGGACAGTCAAAATCGATCTACGAATCACGGGGGCACGCCCCCATGCGTGACGAGGACCGTCACGCCGGACACACTAACAAATCCGGCTAGACCAAATACAATGTTGCCCGACACAAAGGCGCCGCACACCCCCTATGCTTCACTGATGAAGTAATGGATCATTAATTCCCAGAAGGGTTTAAACTCGTGAATATTGAATCATATGATGGTACTACAGACCCCGCGGTATGGATAGAAGATTTTTTCCTCCATATTCACATGGCCCGCAGAGATGATCTACACGCTATCAAGTACCTCCCACTAAAACTCAAGGGACCGGCTCGGAATTGGCTGAATAGCTTGCCAGCAAACTCCATCGGGAGTTGGGAGAACCTAGCAGACGCGTTCCTTGACAACTTCCAGGGCACCTATGTGCGACCACCGGATGCTGATGATCTAAGTCACATAACCCAATAGCCCGGAGAGTAAGCCAGGAAATTTTGGACCCGGTTCCTAACCAAAAAGAACCAAATTGTCGAATGTCTGGATGCCGAAGCCCTATCGGCCTTTAAGCATAATATCCATGACGAGTGGCTCGCCCGACATCTCGGCCAAGAAAAGCCAAAGTCCATGGCAGCCCTCACAACACTCATGACCCGCTTTTGTGCGGGTGAGGATAGCTGGTTGGCTCATGGCAACAACACAACAAGCAATCCCAGCACATCAAAAGCCAAGGATAGCAACGACAAACCATGGCGCAACAAGCACAAGCGCCGCAAAAAAGGTGATAGTGCCGAAGACATGTCAGTCAATGCCGGATTCAGTGGCTCCAAGTCCGGTCAACGGAAAAAGTCATTCAACAAAAACAATTCTGGCCCGTCCAGTTTGGACCGCATACTCGACCATCCATGCCAAATTCATGGCACCCCAGGAACACCAGCCAATCATACCAACAGAGAATGCTGGGTCTTCAGACAAGCCGGCAGGTCAGATGCCGAAAACAAGGAGCTCCGATCACCGAATACAGGAGGACAGAAGAAAATCCCTCCCCAGGTGAAAACGATGAATATGATATACGCAAGCCACATTCCCAAGTGGAAACATGCACTAAGGGGTGTCTATGCAATGGAGCCAGTTGACCCAAAGTTTAACCCATGGTCCTCTTGCCCGATCACTTTCGATCGCAGGGACCATCCTACCAGCATCCGTCATGGCGGTTCGGCCGCACTGGTCCTCGACCCCATCATTGACGGATTCCACCTCACACGAGTCCTTATGGACGGTGATAGCAGCCTGAACCTGCTATATCAGGATACAATGTGCAAAATGGGCATCGACCCCTCAAGGACCAAGCCCACAAAAACCACCTTCAAAGGTGTCAAACCAGGTGTAGAGGCATGTTGCATGGGCTCAATCACGCTGGAAGTGGTCTTCGGATCTCCGGACAGTTACCGTATCGAAGAGTTAGTCTTCGACATCGTCCCCTTTCGTAGTGACTATCAGGCATTGCTCGGACGAACTGCATTCACTCGGTTCAACGTGGTGCCACATTATGCCTACCGTAAACTCAAGATGCCCGGTCCGTGCGGCGTAATCACGGTTCATGGCAGGGACGAACTCCCCTTCACTACCGAAGAGTCTACCGCCGCTTTAACAGCAAGAGCAACAGATGTCACCTTTCAATCGAACCTCGAGTCGACGGCCAAGCTCCTGGACACCGCCAAAGGAGTCCGAACTACTGCGCGGCAGGATAGCCCGTCTCACCCCGAGCTTAACTAAAAACACTCCAGAAAAAGATAAGACAAGCCGCATACCGCAGCTCAACCGCTCTGTGGCGCAAAACCATTTCTCGCATTTTCTTTGCAGGTTCACCTTGACGTAGGCCAGGATGGATGGCCTAGAACTAGTTCGAGCGCGTAAGGGAATCTCTAGATATTCCCCTCTATGATCATCCGACTACACTCCGGATCCGAATACAACTTCCTCCTGCCTCGTCTCAGCAGGTTTCATAGTCATATTTCTTTTTATCACATTATCCGTACTCATACGCATTGACGTACTATTCAAATACAACATGTGGATTTATATGATGCTCATCTGCTGCTATTTCTTATTAAAAACTCTCTTTTTTAAGAAAAAAAGGTAGCTGCTTATCGCGATATGCCTTAATATGCCAGGGGCTTCATCATTACCCATACTACGGCAAAAAAATCCGAACACCTTCACGGCAGTTCGGCACCCCGAACTTATAGCATTATATGCATCAGCTCCGAATCATGTCTTGGGTCAATAGTTGGGTTTGCCTGGCTCCTATGTTTTGGTACCTTACGTTCCGCTATATCGGCTAAGGTACCACTAGGAGAACTACTGCTATTGTGTCCCGGTTCTTCCGGACGAGCACCTTAGTAGAGAAAGCCAAAAACTGAATGTCATGATGCAGCGAGAGCTGGTCAGCTGTTCGAGAGGTTCTAAAATCTTGAAGGATTTCTTCCGCATAATGACATAACCAATGCAACATGCGATGGATCGGCTTTTTTCCGATTAGGCGCTTATAGAGCCCCTCGTGCGGTCTTCTGAACACTAGGGGCTGCACCTACCTTCCTTTTAAAAACTCCTATGTCTAAGTGAGAGCGATAAAGCCCTATAGTCCAATTGTCTGGTTCGTTGTGCTGAACACCTCCTTTAGGGACCCAAAACTGGGATAAAGAGTGATCAGGTTTATCCCGAACACCCCCGTACTTACTACATGGGGGCGGAAGCCGACGACTGGCCAACTCTCAGGATTAGTATATAAAACGGCCGCATAGGAGGAAAAACTTTCAAACAACAAGCAATAAATAATAGAAATGACCTTGTTCAAACATTACAAAGGACAAACATGACCGTATTCATGGAAATATAATGTCCTTGGTGCATTGCTCCGCCGCAAGGCGGGCTCCTTTCAAGACACCTTCATAATACAGCTCGGGCTTGCGGTGCTCCTTTCCCTCCGGCGGTCCCTCGGTCATCAGCTTTTCCGCATCCATTTGCCCCCAATGGACCTTTGCGTGGGCGAAGGCCATTCGCGCACCTTCTATGCAGACCGACCGCTTGATGACTTCGAGTTGAGGGTAGGCACTCACAAGCCGCTTCACAAGCCCAAAGTAACTGCTCGGAATCGGCTCAGCAGGCCACAGCCGGATAATTAAATCCTTCACGGCTAGCTTGACCGCCTTATGCAGTTCGACCATCTGCTTCAGTTGATCGGACAAAGGCGCCGGATAATTCAGCGCCAGATACTGCATCCAGAAGAGCTCATCCGCAGTATTCCTCTCTTCGGCTCGGTAGAATTGGGCGGCATCAGATATGATGCGTGGTAGCTCCGCAAATACCCTTGGAGAAACAAAAATTCAAGCTATCAAACTTGATTTTCTCATTTCAAATACCCGCTTTGTATTGAAAAAGCCTTACCAGCCGCAATCTTCCTCGCCTCCTGGATTTCCTTCAGGGCACATTGGGCTCCCCCCCGGGCATCACTTGCGGCTTGGCGAGCTTGGGAGAGTACGGATTCTTTCCCTGCTAAACTCTGCTCCAAGATCTTGCATTTCTTCACGGCCTCTTGAAGCTCTCGCTCAGCCTCAACAACTCTGGCCTCGTGTTTCTCATGGAGAGCCTGCTCTGCAGCAGACCTCTTCTTGGCTTTAGCCACAACCTTTTTAAGCGCCTCAATTTCAGCCGCCGCCCCTAGAGCACATTACAAAAATATTTTCATCATGCACACTTATTCATATGTGCTAAATAAACAAGGTTTTTGCATAACTTGATTACCCTCCAGCTATTTATTCACTTGGCCAAGTTCTCCTTCGGCCCGCTCCAGACTATGCCTCAGTCTGGATACTTCCACATCATGAGAGGCGGTAGTCGCTACAGACGCCTGCTTATTAAAAAAAAGTGATAGATGTCATCAATTAAGTCACCTGCGAACATAAATTTGATCCTCTGTCCGTTTTTTTCTTTCACCGAACAGTGTATCAGGGTTGCTATCTATACCATGACACTCTTCCAAACTTCATAAAACATACCTCAAAGCCTCTTATGAGGCTGATACAAGATTCATTCAGTCCACTCTTAGCAAACTGAATCTTCTCAATCACCACACCCATAAGGGTACGGTGTTCATCAATGATGGAGGCACCCCTCAGCGCCGCCAATAAAGCATCTGGTACCACTGGTTGGACAGAGGTTGCCGGTGGAACAGACACAACTCCTCCAACTAACGGAGGCCGCCTGCCTGACCCTACGACCTTATGGGTCTCCGGAATCATGTCCGGCTAGGGGCCGGATTCAAGATAACCCCCGCCGTCGACGTTCACGGGAGCCTTCTCTCCCATGTGTCCGGACCCTGAAGTTTGGCCTCCTCGCGCTGCCTTTGCGATATTTTCCCCCCTCCATGGCCTGGGTCCTTCTGGGACGAAACCTCAATTTTAGTCATATGTTTGGGGGAGGGGGACTTCGGGGGTGTCCCACTCTCCATTGCATCCGAACCCAGCAAATCCTCAGATGAGGATTGTTCGGCGCGGGACCTCGTCGGACTGAAAAAAGTATGGCTCAGATTAAAATATCATGCCATGATAAGTCTAGACACATGAGCGTGTTCGGATTTTATACTCACGAGTTCACGAGGGGCTCGGACTTGGGATCCCACTCTGGGCTGCTATCGGCGACGGCGGTGGACTCCTCTTGAAGAGGAGTTTTTCCCCTCTCAGGCGAATCGGCCTCCAAGGATGTGGAGGCCGTCCTTTTCTTTCTTCCCCCCGTGGGGATTCGTCTCCTTCCTCCTCCTCATCCTCTCCGGAGGAAGAATGGGCATTGGAGTCTTCGGATCTTGTGTCTGGAGCTTTACGACGATAGAGGCTACCCCTGGTCTGCTTGGCCTCCTTTTTAGTCTTCTTCTTTGGTGCCTTGTAAGGCGCCGGGATCAGCATCTTCATCAGAAGTGGGCCGGCTGGTTCCTCTAGCAGCAGGGACGGACAGTAGATCCGCCCCGCCTTCTTTGCCTAGCCCTAGGAAATTTGGGGGAAACACATCAAGCATTTTCCTAAGGATATGCAAATAAACATATGAATTGTCGACGAACAATCACTTACCGAACTTGCAGGGCAGGACAGTTGGTACCCGCGGTCCTCGGTGGAGTCCGGCCACGATTTGCCGGACTTGAAAAGCACCTTCCAAATGTCCTTATGCGAGGAGCCAAAGAGCTCTAGCAAGGTCTGGTGCTTGGCCGGGACGAACTCCCATTAATTGCAAGCCCGGTGTTGGCAAGGTAGGATCCGGCGAACTAACATCACCTGGACTATGTCGACGAGCTTGATGTTCTTGTCTTCCATGTCTTGGACGCGCGTCTGGAGCTCCGATAGCTCGTCGGACGAAGCCCAGTTCAGGCTCTTCTTGTGCCAGAACGTAAGTCGCAGGAGGGCATCGGATCTGAACTCTGGAGTGGCGGCCCATTCCTTGCTACGCGGCTCGATGATGTAAAACCATTGCTGCTGCCACTCCTTGACGGAATCATTGAAAGTACCTATTGGCCATGTAACGTTGGGCATCTTTCTCACCATGGCGCCCCCGCATTCGGCATGCTCGCCACTCACTACCTTGGGCTTCACATTAAAAACCTTCAGCCATAAGCCGAAGTGCGGCGGGACGCGGAGGAAGGCCTCGCACATGACGATGAATGTCGAGATGTTGAGGAAGGAATTGGGGGATGAAAATCAATGCCATAATAATACATGATGCCGCGAACAAATAAGTGGAGGGGAAACCCTAGCCCGCGGACAAAATTGGGGAGGAAAACCACCCTCTCGTGGGGTTCCGGGGTAGGGACGATTTGTCCGGATGGGACTCTCCTTTGCATGGAAGGCAAGCTTGACAATTCGGATATGTAGATCTCCTTCTCTGTAACCGACTCTGTGTAACCCTATCCCCCTTCGGTGACTATATAAATCGGAGGGTTTAGTCCCTAGGACAACAACAATCATAATCATAGGCTAGCTTCTAGGGTTTAGCCTCTACGATCTCATGGTAGATCAACTCTTGTAATACTCATATCATCAAGATCAATCAAGCAGGAAGTAGGGTATTACCTCCATCGAGAGGGCCCAAACCTGGGTAAAACATCGTGTCCCCTGCCACCTGTTACCATTAGCCTTAGACGCACAATTCGGGACCCCCTACCCGAGATCCACCGGTTTTGACACCGACAGGGGCCACGAGGCAGAGGGCGCGCCCCAGGGGGGGCAGGCGTGCCCCTGACCCTCGTGGACACCCCGTAAGGCGGTTGGTGTCCTTCTTTCGCCACAAGAAAGCCAATATCCAGATAAAAATCGTGTCCAAATTTCATCCCAATCGGAGTTACGGATCTTCAGAAATTTAAGAAATGGTGAAAGGGCAGAATTAGGGAGCGCACAAACAGAGAGAGATAGAGAGACAGATCCAATCTCGGAGGGGCTCTTGACCCTCCCACGCCATGGAGACCATGGACCAAAGAGGAAACCCTTCTCCCATCTAGGGAGAAGTTCAAGGAAGAATAAGAAGAAGGGGGGCTCTCTCCCCCTCGCTTCCGGTGGCACCAGAGTGCCGTCGGGGCCATCATCACCGCAATCTACACCAAAACTTCACCGCCGTCATCACCAACTCTCCCCCCTCTATGCAGCGGTGTAACCCCTCTTTTACCCGCTGTAATCTCTACTTAAACATGGTGCTCAACGCTATATATTATTTACCAATGATGTATGGCTATCCTATGATGTTTGAGTAGATCCGTTTTGTCCTATGGGTTAATTTATGATCGTGATTGGTTTGAGTTGCATGTTTTATTATTGATGTTGTCCTATGGTGCTCTCCGTGTCACGCAAGCGTGAGGGATCCCTACTGCAGGGTTTGCAATATGTTCATGGTTTGCTTATTGTCTGCGTTGCGTGAGTGACTGAAACACAAACACGGACAAGTGGGTCATGGCATATGGGAATAAAGTGGACTTGATACTTTAATGCTATGGTTGGGTTTTACCTTAATGATATTTAGTAGTTGCGAATGCTTGCTAGAGTTCCAATCATAAGTGCATATGATCCAAGAAGAGAAAGTATGTTAGCTTATGCCTCTTCCTCAAATAAAATTGTAATAATGATTACCGGTCTAGTTATTGATTGCCTAGGGACAAATAACTTCTTGTGTGACGACAAGTTCTCTACTAAAACTAATTTAGTTGTGTCTTTATCTAAACAGCCCCTACTTTTATTTACACGCTCTTTATTATCTTGCAAACCTATCCAACAACACCTACAAAGTACTTCTAGTTTCATACTTGTTCTAGGTAAAGCGAACGTTAAGCGTGCGTACAGTTGTATCGGTGGTCGATAGAACTTGAGGGAATATTTGTTCTACCTTTAGCTCCTCGTTGGGTTCGACACTCTTGCTTATCGAAAGAGGCTACAATTGATCCCCTATATTTGTGGGTTATCAATGGTGTGCCTGCTATCCTGTAATATAGGCTGTCCAATTTATATCTGACGGATAGGAAGGAAACTATGGCAATTTTGCAAAAAAGATACCCACACCCCTCTCCACATTTGCAAATAAGGCCTTCTCTTGTTCATCCTTTTCTCCCACAACATAAACTACTCATACAAATGCATCTTGATTTTCCGTGCAACACATGGGCATCTTGCTAGTTATGAATAAATAACACTCTATCAACGAGCCCCATCAGACACAAAATTTCTTGGCTTCCGTGCTACAGCTAGATCTTCCCCTTGTTTCTGTTTTCGAACCCGGCGGTGGGCGGGGTGCGGTTTGCCAATAGTCGGTTTGCTCAACGGCAGTCACACATGAAAGTGAAAATGCTAGGCAAAACGCCTTCCCTAGCTATGTGGCGTGCCGGACGGGCCGTGGAGTACTCCCGATTCCCGGGCGTGTGGGGGTGCAACATGAACGTGGCAGGCCTTTTCCTTTTACTGGCAATGTGCCCATGCGTTGCGACGGATCCAAAGTAGTAGAATAGTAGTACTTGTTGACAAACTTGAAAGAAATCACCCTTGTTTTGATATACTCCTAATATATTACTTTTCACTCAACATATATTTCTCAGGCTGTTTTGATGAGGTGAGGGAGGGATGTGGTTGCTTTCAAGATAATTAGGGGTTTTCTGCAAATTGGAGCAGAGAAGTGGGCTATTGTTGCAAAAATGCCACAACTTACCTCACAGCCGTTAGATGCAGATCTAATGGTTAGCAACGACGGATGGCAGACACACCACCATCACCGACTGAGTCTTTTATAGGAGTAGGAGTAGAGAAAAATGTATAAATTGTAACATTTAGTTCTGCTCCTTGGCACAATTGATAGATAGAAATAACGATTGGAAACGCTAGGGTGGGGCTATTTCCGCCAGATAAGTAGGGTTGTAGTAGCTAGGTTGGCGCATCGTCAGTTTGGTCACATGCTGTCTGACATGTTCTAGTGTTTCTAGCAAGATGCCCGTGCGTTGCATGAAGTTGATGGAAAAGGTAAGCACAACTTATAATTAAATTGACAGATGGAGTACTCATTACAGTGATACATATAATTAAGCAAAGGGATCGCACATGTCAGTATTGACTGGAACGACAATGCAATAGCACAATAAGAATTAAGGCCACGATGGTGTGATCTCAGTGGTGGTTACAGGAGGCAAGAAGAAAGATGCATCCAGCAACATACGACCTCCTCCTCCTCAACTTAGTGTGTCAGGCCACCGACCGGCGGCTAAGGGGCGGCGGCTTTTGTGGCGAGGTCAAGGTGCTTCTCAGCAAAGGCATCCAAGGCTTCCAGCCGGTTGAGGAAGGCCAATGTCATAGCGTCCTCAACGGCCTTGTAGATACCTATGTACATGATTGGCTCGTACATGTGGATGTGTAGGTCGACGAATTCTTGCAGGGCGAGGCGCCTTGCAGCGAGCGCGACCTCTAGCTGGACATTCTTCGTGGCGTCGGCGGACAGTTGCAGGGCCACCAGTGCTTGAAAGAGGTTCCGGCCATGGAGGCCGATTAGGGTGGCAGGCACTGAGGAGCCCGGGCGCACGGGCTAGAGGAGTACGGCGATGTCATCCCCGAGCTTCTTGAGGACGGTGAACTTGTTGGTGGTGGCAACGATCATCTGGTCGAAATGAGAGTCGTAGTTGGCGTCGACGGTGGCCATCCACCAGCCGGTCACGAACACCGTCTGGAGACGATCCTCGGTGCCATGCCGCAGGCCGGCGTCGTGGACCATCTGGCACAGCCGCTTGCCGCTCGCGCGCATCGCCGCCATGGGTCTGGAGTGAGCACTTTTGCGCTTAGTGTAGGTGCTTAGGAAAATGCTTAGGTGTGTACGATGCGGTAGATGCATTGGAATGGAGGGGCACCTTTATATGAGTGCAAACTGTGTTGCATTCACATCGTGCAGCCTCTTTTCCCGGTCCTCCTCCCATTACTTCCCTCATGCATGCACGATGCTGGCCGTTCAACATTTAGGGAACCTCTACCCCTCCCTCGTCTACATTAAAGCCATATCGAGAACTGCGCCGCCCGCTGTCAAATTGAATAGTACTGCGCTGCCCGCTGCACGCCCGGCTGAACACGCCTCCTCGCCTCCATCAAACCCCTCCGTTAAACCCGCATGCAAACTGAGAAACCTACTCCGGCCACACGTCCGTTCATGAGCGGGCCGGAATTAAATGCAACACCGGCCGAGCTTCTCCCGTCCGCCCTCAGTTTAAACGAGGCCAGATGCCGGCCAAGCTCCTACTGTCCACCCTCTATTTAAACAAGGCCAGACAGACAGCAGGCAAGAATCGCACCCCTCCATAGCTCCCCCATCTCCTCCTTCACCATTTTCTCCACTCTTTCGATGGCTTCTAAGGAGCCGTTCTCCGGCATACTACCCGGCTGGGTGGCTCGCCGAGCCCTCCAGATACGGGCGAGGCCGCTTGGTGCTTCATCAACCTTGCTTGGCCAGACAGAGCTAGTTGCCGCCCAATCCGGCGCGTGGTTCAGCAACTCCCCGCTCCAGTTCAGCTCGATGAGGAGTGGCGAGTTGCTCCACGCCGGCATGGTGGCGAGCATGCCGGTACGGGCGTCGTCACTGCCGCGTCGTACCATGCCACTAGTGTTTGTGGTGGCCGCGCCTCCCATGTTTGTGGGCGTGCCTCCCGTGCCGGCGGCAACACCATGCAGGCAGAGACAGAAGCCGGGTGCATGGAGAGCAACGATCGGTGGCCAGCTTCTCCATGTCCGCCACCATCATCGAGGAGAAGTAGAACACGGTAGGCCACCGCCACTTGGGTCCCGTGAAGGCCACCGCCGAGGCGACGACTGCGCATTCAGGTGGTTTCTTTCCTGCTTCATCTCTTCCAGGACCTTCGTCGACCCCGCAAGTGTCTGCCGGACATGAGGAAGACAATGGGATCCGCGAGCGGCCATTTAGATTAGGTACTCCCTCTCTGGCTGGCGGGAAATATTTGTTCTAAGAATGGATAAATTGGATGTATCTATAACTAAAATAAGTCTAGATACATCCATTTCTAGGACAAGTATTTCCGGACGGAGGGAGTATTAATTATACCAAGAGAGATGGATTAGCATCGCTTAGTTCATGTGTATGTAATGAAATCCATCATGTTTATATGAAGATCCTGTTTTTTATACGACATCCTACATGCTTATATGAAAACAGTCCGTGTTTACACGAATTTCATCTGGTTGGTTAGAGTTGTGAAAATGTATGTTGTTGGCATTTGATTTCATCCTCCGCGGAAGGAAGCGGGAGGAAGTTTGCCGGCTGCCGTTGGAGATGCTCTTATGCTGGAAATAATAGAGTCACAACCAATCCATTTGAGTTAATTTCGTGTATGATTCTCCCTCTATAAAAAGTTAATTGCATGTATAGTGTACACGTGACTTGCAGGATGGCTACAACTTCATACAAAAAGTTAAAAAGAAACAAGTCCATCCTTAATCTTGTATTCTAAGTACTCTGTGGGTTCCACTGTCAGTACAGTAGCGAAAGAAGTATATATTAAATAAGTAATATATAATATAAAAATCTAAAGTTAAAGACAGAATTTGATCTCAGGTCATCGCGTTGCGAGCATCCGACGCTAACCAGTCCAGCACATTTTTGTTGTAGACCATGCTGGAGATATATCTCCATGTCTACTCTTATACTCCATCCGTTGCTAAATATTTTTCTTTTTCAGATTTCAAATGGACTACCACATACGGATGTGTATGTAGACATATTTTAGAGTGTAGATTCACTCATTTTGCATCGTATGTAGTCACTTGTTGAAATCTCTAAAAAGACAAATATTTAGGAACGGAGGGAGTAGAAAACAGAGTTGGTGATGATGGTGTGCATGCCATCCTGCAATATAGGCCGTCGGATTTATATCTAACAGATAGGAAGGAAACTATGGCAATTTTGCAAAAAGATACCCACACCCCTATCCATGTTTGCAAATAAGGCCTTCCCTCGTTCATCCTTTTCTCTACTCTTACTAGCAGTGTGGCCGTGCGTTGCAACTGATCCAAAATAGAATAGTACATGTTGACAAACTTGAAAGATAAACACTCTAGTTTGGTGTATATATCACTAAAAATATACTCGTATTAGGTTTCACTCAAAATATATTCCTTGTGGCTGTTTTGATGAGGTGGGGGAGGGATGTGGTTGGTTTCAAGATACTAAGGGGTTTCTGCAAATTGGAGCAGAGAAGTGGGGTCTTGTTGCAGAAATGCCACGACTTACATCATAGTCGTTAGATGCAGATCTGATGGTCAGAAATGACGGATGGCAGACACACCATCATCACCAACTGAGTCTTTTATAGGAGTAGAGATAAAAAACAGAGTTGGTGATGATGGTGTGCCTTCCATCCTGCAATATAGGTCGTCCGATTTATATCTAACGGATAGGAAGGAAACTATGGCAATTTTGCAAAAAGATACCCACACCCCTCTCCATGTTTACAAATAAGGACTTCCCTCGTTCATCCTTTTCTCTACTCTTACTAGCAGTGTGGTTGTGCGTTGCAACTGATCCAAAATAGAATAGTACATGTTGACAAACTTGAAATATAAACACTCTAGTTTGGTGTATATATCACTAAAAATATACTCGTATTAGGTTTCATTCAAAATATATTCCTTGTGGCTGTTTTGATGAGGTGGGGGAGGGATGTGGTTGGTTTCAAGATACTAAAGGGTTTCTGCAAATTGGAGCAGAGAAGTGGGGTCTTGTTGCAGAAATGCCACGACTTACATCATAGTCGTTAGATGCAGATCTGATGGTCAGAAATGACGGATGGCAGACACACCATCATCACCAACTGAGTCTTTTATAGGAGTAGATATAAAAAATAAAGTTGGTGATGATGGTGTGCCTTCCATCCTGCAATATAGGCCGTCCGATTTATATCTAACGGATAGGAAGGAAACTATGGCAATTTTGCAAAAAGATACCCACACCCCTCTCCACATTTGCAAATAAGGCCTTCCCTCGTTCAATCTTTTCTCTCACAACATAAACTACTCATATAAATGCATCTTGATGTTCCGTGCAATGCATGGGCATCTTGCTAGTCTCTCACAAGCTAAACTACTCATACAAATGCATCTTGATGTTTCGTGCAACGCACGGGCATCTAGCTAGTTTCTTTTAAAATAGTTACTGCGATAATTGGGTTGAAGTGATATATTATATGTCTATCCCGAATGATTTCAGATTCACTAGTAGTAACAAAGAAAATGGTGTCTTATTAATTAATAGAAAACAGGGTGAAAACTATCACATGAGGCCGGTGAAAACAAATCACATTGGGTTCAGCGTCATCGTCACTACAGCTGTATGCGCGCGGGAAGTCTACATATCGAGGGGGTTATGGAGAAAAAGACGCATCGAGTGTGTCTGAGCGAGGCACAGAGACACAATGTTTGACAGAGAAACCAATTGAAAGATTAAGATCAGATCGAGTTGTCACCCTTCTGCTGTCATTGTTGGGGTTGGGGGGGGGGGCGGGAAGGGGAGGGAGAGAAAGACGTATCGAGAGTGCGCGCGGTAGGCACAGAGGCACAACTAGCGAGTGTGTGTGTATCTATGTGTGTTTGAAAGAGGAGTAGATAGATTACTATCAAGATCGAGGTGCCACCCTACTCCTTTGGTGTCGTGTAGTGTGTGTGTGTGTGTGTGTGTGTGCGCGCGCGCGTGTGTGTTTGAGAGAAAATCTAGTCGATAGATTAGTATCAAGATTGAGGTGTCACCCTACTCCTTAGGTGTCGGGAAGTGTGTGTGTGGGGTGGGTCGGGGGCAGTGACACTTACATATCTCTACTCTTATAAAAACAGAGTTGGTGATGATGGTGTTCCTGCCATCCTGCAATATAGGCCATCCGATTTATATCTGACGGATAGGAATGAAACATGGCAATTTTGCAAAAAGATACCCACACCCCTCTCCACATTTGCAAATAAGGCATTCCCTCGTTCATCCTTTTCTCCCACAAGATAAACTACTCATACAAATGCATCTTGATGTTCCGTGCAACGCATGGGCATCTTGCTAGTAGGGAGAAGGAGTTTGTGTGACCCATATCTATATTAACGGATAGGTAGATAGGATGTGTACGAGGCATACTTAAAGCATCATGGAGATAAACAAACGGTGTGCATGCAAGTGCCGGAAAAATGAAGCGATAAACAATGTCTACGCGCGCGCGCGCGTGTGTATGTGTGTGTGTGTGTGTGTGTGTGTGTGTGTGTGTGTGTGAGAGAGAGAGAGAGAGCGAAATATCAAAACAAAAGGTGCTCTGCTGGAATCCCATTGTATGTATTCATATGGTTCCGGAACTCGAGTTAACCTTAGGCATATGTGTGAGAGACATAATTATCCTTTGAGACATTAGTGGTTGTGGGTGGGCGGAATTAAAGGGGTGGGCTTGTTCGACAGAGAGAGCGTGTGTGTTTCTGTGTGAGAGACTTGTAGGACGGGGTAGAAAGACAAATTCTAACCTTGATGGAGGGAGAGAAATACATGAAGTGCGCGTATGTGATTCCGGTGCCCACGGGGAAATGAGATATGTATGCGTGTGAGAGAGATTGCACAATTCAATCAGGTATCACTATCTAGCGATCATGGACGTGCATCGCTTGAACATAAATCCATATCTACTTCGTATCGTGGCCAAAGGTACAATATCGATTCAACGCTATAAAGATTGGCACTCACATATCACATTTTTTTTATCTAAATAAACCTTTTCAATTGTGCATGCCAAAGTTACAGTGATGTTTCTTCAAATAACCAATGTATCTATCATGTACATGCACCATTGTTACTCTTGCATTCAAATTCATTAGTCTTGGATGATTTAAGGTTCTATTATGAAGTAATATATGTAATATTCATATATGAATTCAACCGGTACGCAATTTATGAAATGGAGGCTATGTAATCATATGAGGTAACACTTTTAAGTAGCAGACTACAATATCCATTTCTTTTGTGGGACTACAATATCCATTTCTTTTTGTGCGCCTCTACACTAATACGTCAATGCATTATGTTTAAAGTAAATAACCAATGGCACTAAATTATCTATTTACACGAGAAATACATAGGCTGAGCGTTTGATCCATTTTTTGTGAACGCGCCTCTACACCCGTAAGATTGGCCGCGCCCGTGTGAACGTCCAAGTTATCGGCGCATCATCCGAGTTATTGTCTTTTTTTCTGGGGTGGACTTCACACCAGTTATTAACTACTGACGCGTGCCCCGTGTACACAGTCTCGCATGACCTTCCCGCTAGCACGGTCCAAAATTAGTTGAAACTGGATACAAACAATCCTGCGGGCGGCAAAATCTCCCGCCTCCTTCTAAAATTTCCGCCACCTAGTCTTTAGCATGCGAAATTCCCCTTTTGTCCTTGGTGCACAGAGAACAATAGTAACAATACCGCCCTCATCTACATAATAGGTCTGGGCTGCTTTGGTAACTTCCGATTCCCCCCACCACACGGCACCCCCATTTCCTCTCCCCTCCCGCAAAAATGACTAACTCCACAGCACTAGAGCATCTTACATCACGTCGTCCATACTTCATCGGCCTTTCTACCCCTCCCCTCTCGAAACCCTAGACTGCTCATCAACCGGCATACCAGAGCCCATTCACTGCCAGCAGTGTCCACCTTGCCAGATCTGCTTCTGTGGCCACATCTACCCCTCCCACCTCCACTAGAAACAAGTAGACTGCTCATCCACCACTATACCACAGCCCATTCAGTGCTGGCCTTGTCCACGGCGTCGGATCTGCTTCACCGGTACTCTCGTCAACTGCAGCGCATCTACAGCGGCTCATTCATACTCCCCATCGGAGACGCTTCGTCCACACACCCCGGAGCCGCCCCACCGACGGCCTCTGATCCTCTTCGCCGACACCTTCCTCAACCCTACCGGAGCCGCTTCGCCGACACCATTGTCAACCCTACCGGAGTAGCTTCGCCTATACCATTCTCAACCCAACGGGGCCACTTTGCCAACTCACAAGTCCACGGCCACAGATCCGCTTTGTCGCACCCTCATCCAACCTACCAGAGCAGCTTCTGACGCCCCGTCCACAGCCGCAGATCCGCATCGTCGATACCATCCTTAACCCAACCACAGGAGTAGCTAAACTAACGCCCTCGTCCACGGCCACAGATCCGCTTCGCCCACACCATAGTCCACCCTACCGGAGCCGCTCCACAAACACCCTACTCGACGGTTGTATATCTCCTTGCCAGACCCCGGCAGCCAGCACAACATCATCACCCTTGACGTTTCTAACCTGATTCCCACCATCTGGCAAGATGCCAAGCACCCGCCACGGCCTAGGTACTTGTCACCTTTAAACCCGTCCAGCATCACCTGCCCGATGTACTTCAAATATACTAACAGGTCGATGTTACCTGTTATGCAGCTGGCAAAAACTACAAGGACGATATTTCTTCTGGATCTAACAGCTTGGCCAACCAAGATCCTGGACTGAGGCATTGATATGATCTTGTAAGTGTCTCTCTCTCTCTCTCTCTCTCTCTCTCTCTCTCTCTCTCTGTTGTATTATTGTGTGCCTGCCTTCGTGCTTTGCTAGGATTTTCGACCAGTAATCCCTTTGTGCAGACAATGATTTATACTACTGGCTACTAAATGATATGTAGATGTCATACATGATACTACCTTGTACCTCTGTTCCTAAATATAAGTCTTTCTAGAGATTCCACTATAGGCTACATACAGAGCAAATAAGTGAATCTACACTCGAAAATGCATCTATATACATCTGTATGTGGTCCATACTGGAATCTCTACAAAGACATACATTTAGGAACATAGGTAGTACATTACGCAAAATCATAGGTGGCATGTAGGAATTCCAGTGCACTACATTAGGCTCCCTTAGAGTGACTGCTAGTCCAGCACACAAAGTTATGGCTAGTTTATGCTATGCACACAATCAATAATTGGTGGTTTAAATATGCGCAAGGGATATGCAATGTATTATCATGTAGAGATGTCTGAAATTAGCCGTGTCAACTTGCAGATAGGGTTACACAACTAAAAAGTACAAGATGTATGTGGCAATTTCATGGAACATCGCAAAAAGGAGAGGCAACGGTGAGCCTATACAGTGTGCTATGGTACATCACTCCTCCATTTCAATCATCGTGACATGTTATTTGTATGTCAGTTCTATTGGTCAAGTTTCTTAGGGATAGTTATTACGAGTTATTCTAAGAAAATAAGCACCTGTGAATATAAGCTCTAGGTAATAAGCCAACCAGTTCTTTTCATTGCCTTCCTTTTCAGCTTATCTTTGGTATGATCAGTGAAAAGTCTAGATTGCATTATATTTTTTTTCATTTTGCTGCCCATATGAAAATTAATTTGACCTGCAAACATCACGAATTGAACCCAGTGCAGTAATTAATATGATAGAAAAATAGACCATCACTATTTGTTCAAAATGCAAATACAAAGATACCATCTACTTGGCACAATCTACTTTGGTCAATGTCTTCCATAGAGATCCCATTGCCTAATTTAAACGAAGAACACATGACCCACATTTAAATGAAGAACAATTATTTATTGAAATTCGATGGTCCAAGTGGATGGTTATTATCATATAGCAGCACCACCTGAAAGCATCATATAGCAGCAGCAACAGCTCATAGAAACTCATCATACAGCAGCAGCAGCAGTGTGCAATTCATCATATATCAGCAGCAACTCATAGCAATTCATCATATAGTAGCAGCAGGAGCAGCTCATAGCAATTCATCATATAGCAGTAGCAGGAGCAGCTCATAGCAACTCATCATACAGCAGCAGCAGGAGCAGCTTGTAGCAACTCATCATATAGCAGCAGTAGCAGCTCATAGCAATTCATCATATAGTAGCAACAGCTCATAGCAATTCATCATATAGCAGCAGCAGTAGTAGCTCATAGCAATGCATCATATAGCAGCAGCAGAAGCAGCTCATAGCAATTCGTCGTATATTGGATCAGAATGAAAATTTGGCAAAAAAACAAAGGAGATCCTCACCTTGTTGGATGAGATCATCCTTCAACAGCACCTCAAGGCCACGGAATAAGGTGACTTCTGCTGCAGTGTGGCATCAACCATAGTTGTGCGGTGCCCGCCGAAGTAGTGCATTGGACGGATCACAGTGGAGCAGTTGCTGGAGACCATGAGAATGAGGGGCGGCGCCAGAGGGAGGATCACCCGGGGAGATTTGCCCCTACCCGCCGGCCATGTAGCCTAGCTGGACAGAGCATCGTCGAGGACCAGGCCAGATGGGACCAGTGGCGACGGCTCGCTGGAGGAACCCTAGTGTTGCAGGAAGGGGATCGAGGTAGAGGGAAAGGGGGGAGGAGATGCAAGCGGGCAGGGCAATGAACACTTGCGTGTTTGTTTGTACTTGAGGGTCAGGTGTGATGCGGGCGTGAGCAGTTGCATTTTGAGTGTAATATAGGCAGACAACTGAGTCATTTCACTATTCCCCTTCCCTTCAATTTTTAGTGAGCTTCTACCCGAAACACCCCCCCCTCCAAAGCGAAATAAGTTCAGCCCAAGCCCATAACTCAAAATTGACTTCTTTACATCTTTTATGGCTTATTTTGACAATAAGCCCTGAAAAGGCAGAATCGAACTAGCCCTTAACCTGCAATTCAGTTGTGCGTGCAATGATGAATCACTCCTGCCTGCTATAGTGTACATTTAGGCATCATCATACATGGCATAACCTAATACATGTGCATTCCATTGTAGAATCTGGAATATGCAATGTTTATGTTAGTTCATATGTTGCACATGATGTTTAAATGCCCCTTAAATCTGGTCAGTCAAGTGATGATCTTTAAGCCTCCTTCTTTCCTACTTTTCTTGATATGTAAGATTTGCTCACACTTCTGTTAAATTGCTTGTTTGCATCAGCCAGCCATACTAGGACTGTTTGCTTTGATTACTTGTTATTCTTGACCTAACGCTCTAAAAGAGCTTGTCAATGATTTAAACACTAAGGGCTGTTGTAGTGGGGCCTTGTCTAACTCATAGGTGACATAAAGGTTTGGCTGTACACTAAAGTAGGCTCTCCAAGAGTATCTGGAGATCCAGTTCAAAGGTATGCCTAGTTTTTACATAGTGCAGACATAGTAAATGCTCATTTCATTGTGTGCAAGTGCAAGAGATGTGGCATGTTTCATTATGTGGTATTGTTTTGTTACAATCTCATCCTTTTGTGTTGTTCACAGGCCGAAAAGTATGCATATTTATCTTCTAAGGAGACGAGTAAATAGTTTGTGTCACCTTGCAGAGGGGGTGCAATGAAGATAAGATTGAGGATTTCCAAGTACAAGATGTTAGGAAGGAGCCTTGCAAGAGAAGTGGGAGCTGCGCTAAGCCTGTTCAACCAGTTAAGATAAGTCACTGTATCCAACTCAACAGTTCAATTTCTTGTTTGTTTCAGGCATAGATAATTTGCTCTTTTCAATTGCTTTATTTGTCCTCAGTTAATGAGATGCTCAAACAATGATGCCTGATGTTGGTTACTTGTATAACTATTAGTTGACATAATTAAAGGCCTTACCATTTCTATATCTATTAATAAAGCAAGGTGCGTTTCTTTATTATTTTCATCCGTTCACCCATATTTTTTCCATACGATGTGGTTTTTAAGTAAAATTCGAGGTGGTACTATTTATATAAAGATGTTTGTTGTTTCGTTCAACGTTTCTAAAAATTCCTGGGCTTACGTGGTGCTATGCTTCATGGGCCTCCCACGCCGGCAACCATGGAGGAAAAGGCCAAAAGGAAACTGCAGGTTGACTTGGGCCCGGCTTCAGAATGTTTTTTTTTCAAGCGACCCATGAAGAGTTCGCGGGCCGAGTTGGCCCTGTTGCGCGTCTTTTAGGAGCAGCGAAAAATATTTCGCTCATGCAGGGATCGTACTCGCGACCTCAGCTGGATGCAACCACCTCACCACGCTTATTCCCGTGCAAAATAATGGGTTTGTTGGGCAAATAAATTTGTCCCACCTCGCCTTTTCCAATCAGCATAAATCAGTTTATATACGCCTTCGAATTTCCTGTGTATATCAAGGAGATAAGAGGATTTCAACTGACATGCAAATAAATAAGGAATGAAAGGAATTGACTTCCTTGTGACAAGAAAATAAGGAAAGAAAAAAGAATTGATTCTTTGTGACGGAGAAAGTAAGGAATGGAATAGAAAGATTTCAGCTGATGTTCAAAGAAATAAGGAAGGAAGAAAATAAGAAAGGAGTAAATAGTATTCAATGTGGCTGTGGCATAGAAAGTAAGGAAGGGAGTGCCAAAACATAAGGAAGGAAAGGAACATATACGGAAGGAAGAATTTAATGAAAGAGCAATCCACGCATTTATTTCCATGCACTATGGACGCATTATAAGACATTGCACATTGGTGGTTAGCTCTAAATGCATTATATACACCTCGCTCAATCTACAATATTATGGGCCTGTAAATTAAAACTAAAATCCCAAATCAATGACATTTTTATCAATTCTCTCGAACATATTCATGATGCAATTGCAATGTTTTTTTTGGGCGATTGCATACTTTCAAGGGGATTAAAGGTTGCTTTAGCCAATTGAGATAAAAAAATTATTCACCCATAAAAAAAAGATAATTTTTTTGTCTACCCATTAATGAAACACGAGCGGCAAGTCAAAGAATGCATGCATTTCCCCGCAACTTTTTTTACAATGCATACAGTTATTGGACCTTGTGGAAAGATGATCGGCATGAAAGAATTCTTCTTATTCAAGTTAGACAAAATTGACCATATTTATTGTGTTTTTTCAAACCATAGTAATTGCCTGATTGGATTAGGAATACCGAATGAGTGAGATGAACTTTTATCCTGTTGCAACGCATGGGTCATTTTTCTATAATTGTAAACTTAAAGCCAGAGAGATTAATCGGGCACTCATGTCGCAGCCACACTTGCCAAAGAGATGGGGTTGATGGAGGCTCTCATGCACCACCCAGCTGTATTAGTGGAATTAAGAGGACGACGACGTGGTCGCGAGATGTGTGTAGGTGGAATGTTTCAAAAAAAACATGTGGTGCACAAACGTTGTTGTCCTTTAGCACCAAGAGATGAACATGGTATGTCATGTTTACTATGTGGTCAAAGTTGTTGAATATTTCATCTGTTTTCTATGTGATAAAGAGTTTGTCACATCTTTAATTGTGTGCACAAGATGATGAACTTGAAGATGTGGATCAAAGGAATTCCAATACTATTTCTACTATATAGATAAGATGCCCAAATAGTAAATTCTAGCATCAAATAATTCTTTTGATAATGGTTCTTTTGTATTATTTGGGCATGTCCTAAACATAAGCACTTCACTTACACAACACACATGCATTTTTCTCTCTCAAAAAATAACACACACTCTATGGCGAGAGTCTACCCACACATCTCTTCCCGTTCACTACTCTAAAAAGTACTTTCTTTCAAAGGCATCTCCCTCACGAGCAAACGCCGCCGTTGACTGCCATTCTTGACTGTCGCAGTCCGTCCGCCACGCCACTCTTCCGCAACGTAAATCAGTCATTTTCTCTTCTGGCAAATCCCCACACATTCTCTGGACCCCGCCTAGCTTGAGGCTAACCTTATCGACTCAGACTTCTACCGTGTTGCCTCCATGAGTGTAAATATGTCATTTTCTCCACGGGTGAATCCCTATACCATCTCTGTACGCGGCCTTGAGTGTAACTTTATCCACTCGGGTAATTCTAGCACGTTGTCTCTTTGGATGCCGGCATGGCTTCCCCGCTGGACTTCCTCGACGCCAGCCACGTGGTTTAGGCCATGCATATTAAGCTACAAAGTATTTTTTTTACTCTTGTTTCAACGCACGGACATTTTTGCTAGTAATTACTCAGGCGAAGTGTGCCTGAAGCTTTGAAGTCTATTAACCAACTATTATTGCATGAGGCTCACAATCTAGTTTATACTAGGCTAATGATTGCAAAGTTTTGCTTGCTATAGTAGGTTTGTATGAATCCCTCTGCTGTTCATTATGCTCCCTAAGACTTTAATTGATCTACTGAATGGCCAACTGCTTGCTTACTTATACGCAACATGCTGTCTAAATTTGTAACTTGTCTGTGTTTTGGATTGGGCCCCAACATCATGCTCCTCTGGTGAGCTAAGAGAGATTTCTGTATGCAGGCTGCACAAACTACCTTTTTATAATTTTTAAAATATCACCTGCTTATGCTTCATGACGTGTAACATTATTGTTAGTCTTGTTTTGCCATGTACAAAATAGTCTGTCTTGCTCACTTCACTATTGTAACTATATTTTTGCCCTAGTCATGTGTACTTACAGAAACATTTCAGGATGAAATGACATCAACACAAAGATCTGCGAGCAGTGCGGCATGGCCGTTACTGAATAATTATGGATTGGAATTGGAATGTGTTGATGTTCTCGAGCATCAAATACAGGTCGCAAGAGAACATGTACATGATTCTCAACGTACAATCAACAAGTTGAGACTGGACATGCAGGTATTAGATGCAGAAGTCAAAAAAATGAAACAAGACACTGAGGTAACCACGAAGGAATTGAAGATTTTGCAGACTGAAATTTGTGCTATCTGAATCTGGCCAATCCTATTTTCTGAAGAGATTATAGTTCAAATGGTAAGTTCTGTTGATGCGTGTCCATGATGTATGAGCTTTATTTGTCCAGTGTATGTAATTTGCTGTTTGTGTATGCTTTATAATCACTAGTGCCGAACTATAATGCACAGTGGGTATATTCGGCTGTAATTTTTTTATTGTATAGTGTCGGATTATTCTACGTTTCTATGCCTTAGTATTTTTATTGTATAGTGTATGTTTTTTAAGGCGATAGTATAGAGTAGGATAATTCTTAAATATGTTATATCGTTGAAACGGAGGCCAACACGCCCAAACATTTCCTGGACGCCATACAAATGAACAAACATGTGTAGTCAAAGCAGGCCTTAGTTGGGATGGTCAAAATAATATTAAGTGGATCCCAAATGATGTGGCCCACCGTAAAAACGGCTCTTAGCGGGCCGTCAACAGGCCTAAAGCTCGATAGGGCCTTATAAATGGAAATGGCCCGCGGGCCTTTAGCAGGCCGAAATAAATGTCAATTTTGTCTCGGCCCTTTTACTTTACGGGCCAGTAAGAGGCCGAAAGTGTTATGGGCCAGAGGAGGCCCAATTTGCAAACTAGGTTTTGACAGGCCGGAAGTCGCGTTGGGCTGAAATGATGCCCTGTGGAATGTGGGCCCCTAATGGACCTAAAGTCAAAGGCCCAATTGTCGTGCGGGCCATTAACAAGCCGAGAGACAAACTGGGCTAAGAGTTGGCCCATTTACCAAATGGGCCGAGGGCAGGCCTAAAGTCACAGTGGGCTAGAATTGGCCAACTGCAGAATGGGCCGAGAAAAGGCCGAAAGACGTTCCGGGCCGTTAACGGTCTGGAACTGACGATGGGCTGCTAACAAGCCGAAAGAAGCTCGGGCCGCAATTGGGCCCAAAAACGTAGCGGGCCGTTAATGGGCTTAAACTGACGATGTGCTGGAAATTGTCAAATCTAGAATGGGCCTTTGATGGGCCGATTCTGTGTAACTTGTATGGGCCGTACTTGTAAATGGGCCTGACTCAAGTAGGCTGCTAATGGGTCGGCCCGCTTATTTTGACAAGCCCGACATTTTCACCGGAATGGGTCTCTGTTGGGTCGTGCCACGTGTCGACGTATCATAGGCGCCTCCTGTCCAATGAGTGGATGACATCTGTCCCAATGATGAGCCAACACGTGTTTCCTCCGGCCAATGAGAATTTTACACATGGAAAACCTTCATTGGTCCGGGCTGTTAACGGGTTATCGGATCCAAAACCGAACCCGATAGCTTAACGGCGAGCCGTTACAGTCGATGCCACGTGTCGGTCACCCTTGACGAAAGCACTTCTATGACATGCGATTTATCGTCATGGAAGTGGACACTTCCGTGATGATAATTTTGGTAATTCCATGGAACACTTCTACGACAGCACATGTACGACTATCTTGATTCTGTCATAAAATCGTCATGGATGTACATGCATGACAGAAAACATGACCTATTGTGACAAACACGTATCATCACGGAAGTGTATTTTTTTTGTCGTGTATTATCAAAGATTGATGCTGCTGCCGCTTCTACAGATCTGAGTGATCGCCGCCGCCAATGCCAAGAACTGAGGATGGGCGTGTCCTAGAGCAAGAGGTGAGCGAGTAAATGGGGGGAGGCTCGATTTTGCGTTATCCCACGCCGACACATTTTGGCCTCCTGCCATCTCCGCGCCTGATCCCACATGCACCACCACGCATGTCGTTGCCCCTTTTGCGCCCGACTCAGCTTGACTCGCTAGAAACGACCGATTCGAGCGTGCCTAGCGATCCATGATGAGGGCTTCTTTAAGGTTCGTGCGCGTGCGAGCCAAGCCCCCTTATATGGTACCAAAAGCGTTTTTCTTGCACCCACTAGCCCGTATGTGGGTGACGCAGGTAACCAAATAGGCCACTAGTGTTTGGTTTGAGAGGGAAGCGGAATGCAGTAGTTCCCAATAATGAATATTCCTATATGTCCTCTAATCAAGTTAAATCGTGGGTAAGGCCATGTGGGCCGAAGTGAGTGGATTGTGTGTTGGAGGCCCATGTACCAGGTGTTATAAGGTAGAGTCTAACATTGAACGAGTCAATGGATGAAATGAAAGAAATAGGATTTTGTGTCCCTTATCTATCTTCTTCTTCCTCACATCTCTAATCCCTCGTCCCTCTCTATCTCTATAGTTATCAGAATCCAAGTCCATCCTACCAGGCAAAACAATGAGCAACAGGTTTCTCCATGCTATCGGCTAGCTATCGTCTTTAATCCCCCCGTTTAGAAATATAAGATGTTTTAGGTATTTCCCTACAGACATATAGACTAAAATGAAGGGTTCCTTCATTTTAGTCTATATGTCTGTAGGGAAATACCTAAAACATCTTATATTTCTAAACGGAGGGAGTATATCATTTGCGATTGTTTCAGCCTAACAAAATGTAGGGTCTAATATAACGATGTATGCAAGTCTTTGTTGGGAAACATAGTAGAAAACAAAACAAAAGGCATCATATGATCAAGGTCCTGAATCACTATGAAGATGCATACAAGGTTAGATCGGATCGTTAACAACTTCGAGATGCAGAAAGAAGAGTTGGTGTAGATCGTTCTTGAAGTCCCTTGAACCGTCCACAATGACCCCTTGAATAAAAGACCGAAAGCACGACCTCTCTACAGATTGCAAGCGTACATGTTCCACGGCCCGGTAATGCTTCGCCTTCCAGAGCTAATCATCACCGGAGAATTAGAGAACGGAGAAGAGAACTTCATGGGGATTCTCTATTATGAGGATTAGAGAGGACTAAAACTAGATCAAGTCTAGATCAAACTAGACGGGAACTAGAACTAGAGAGGGGCGCCGGAGGTAAGGGAACTTGTCTCTTGTCTCATGGGGATTTCCTCATGTGTGCGTGTGTGTCTACAGGACAAATGTTTCCTACCACCAGTGGTAGTTACCACCACTTACATTTCGTTTGTTGTATGTAGTATCTGTCAAAACCAAGAGTATGTACGTGTAGTATGTAGTATATAACAATGTTTAAGTTATATATATATATATATATATATATATATATATATATATATATATATATATATTATATTGGAGTGAGGCTTCCCTATTTATTTCATATTTTTTACTTACTTTTAAACCGTTAAATGTTTAGCAAGACTTAACTAGTTCTGTGGCAAGCTATGATAGACACAGTTTTACCTAAAAGATCTTTAAGGTTTCCTCTCCCCTCTTACGTCGAATTTTTCGTCCGCCCCGCACGTCCATCATCCCGCCTCCCGTCCTTCCTTTTTCTGCCGACCTGCCACATGCATGGTTCATTTTTGTATCCAAAAATCCTCTCCCACAGTCCCACTAATCCCACAATTCACGGCCCTGAAAAATCTATATTAACCACTGTCAAATCCCACCTTCCTACCTCATGGCCGCATGCATGGTTCGTTTTTGTTTCCAAAAATCCTCTCCCACAATCCCCACTAATCCCACAATTCACGGCCCTGAAAAATCTCCATTAACCACCATCACATCCCACCTTCCTACCTCTTGGCGACATAGATTCTCTCAACCAACAATTATGTGGGTATTATGTTATTATTTCATCCCGCCCTAGCATCGCTGGAGGCGGCCGGCTTTCCTCCGTGACACCAGTGCCCTGCGAGGACTCCCTACGCGACGCCGCTTTCCTGCATGCTCCGCCGCCGCGACGCACTCTCCATCGCCGACTTCCATCCTCAGCGTTGAGGACACTGCAGAAGCGGCGGGATGGAGGCGCTGAGCCGCGGACTGCCCTGCCCCCACACCGACCTTCGGCATGCCAATACCCCGGCGCCCAACCGTCACGTCCACGAACTTCAGTGGCCTTGATTCAAGGTTAAAACAATTGATTCTCATGTCGTTTGCCCCAACTGAATCCTTCACTCTGCTACTCTTAGTTTTCTTGTAATTTTCAGAGAATTGTCTGATCCTGATTGACAAGATGATATGTAGATTATGAAGATCACAAGTTCATATTAAAGGCTGACACCGGCGTCTCCAAGACATATATACATGCATGCATCTGGCTGGCACCAACAGCAAGAACGATTACTTCATTTGTCATGAATCACACTTGTAATGTATCCAATCAGTCGTTCACTTGCTTGGTTGATCTCTTTGGTTTGGATGCTGATATGTAGTTCTCACAGATCTGTGGGTTCGTTGCATCATCTCAGATTGTTGTTGCATGCATGCTGGCAATCTTTTTATTTTCCTGAGAGCTTCGGTGACACTCTTGGAGCGAAACGGCTGGGGGCCAGGAAACGGACAACCACTATTTTCCTCCTCAAATCTCTTTATTTTCTAGCTTCGATTAACTAGAAAAGGCTTGATTCTGGTATATATTCATCGGGGCAGAGACTAGAAGCTCCGTGATATTTTTTTTCCTTGCCACATACACAAAGGATTGTGCATACAACTTGCACTGTGAAATAAACATATGGTTTATTCAGGGCCTTGTGAACATAGCATCAGCATTTAGATATATATATTTTAGCATTCTTCAGTGTCTTGATGAACAGTACCAATTAATAATACCAGGAAAGGAGAGCAGAAGTTAAATGCATGTTTAGCTCCATCCCACGATGGATATACTTGCAAGGAAAATATTACTTTTTTGGTGAGAAAGATTTATCGGCGACGAACTTTATATTTTTCTAAACTTGATCTGTTCTCTTAAAATGGACCGTCAATCTTCTCTTCTATATTTTACAAGGTTCACATTATCCAGGGGATATGGATATGTAGAGCTTGGTTGAAAGAAGAAGAAAATAAGAGTGATTTAACATTAATAGAGTGGATTTTCTACTAAACAACATCCAAAAAATCTGAAATTTTGCAACATCAATCTCTACGATATGTTTCAAGTTCTTGCAAAGTTTCATCCAAAAATAACATCTGAGGAGCTCCCACAAAAAAAATCACTGCTCAAAAAGTGCACAAAACTGTGAGCAGCGATTTAGTTATTTTTTGTGAGAGCTCAAGGGATGTTATTTTTTGATGAAAGTTTGCAACAACATCAAACATTTTATATAGTTTGCTGTAGCAAATTTTCAGATTTTGCAAGAATATCCATGTAAGAAAAAGGACTATGTTGGTTTAATTATTAATTGAACCCTGAATATTTAGATCCCGTTGCAACGCACGGGCAATTTCCTAGTATATATATATAGGAAAATGGGTTGATACTCCTAGGAGTACGTACTCCCATGCCACGTGTCACTCTTTGCTTCAGCGCCGTTTATTTAGTTGCTATTTATCTGTTCAGCAGAACTATCACATGAGTATATCACGGTCCTTTGGAAATTTGTTGACCGATCCATATTAATAGGGATTCTAGCTGTCACTTTTCACAGCTATATTAATGGCCGTCGCGTCCTCTCCCTGCGGCCTCTCCCACGTAACTCGGCCGGGAATACTGCTACTAGCCTAATCCAGCGTTGGCAGCGGCGATGATGGCAACGGCATCGCCGAACCTTCCAGATCTCATCACAAAGCCCAGGTACGCATAAATGTTCATGTATCCTTTGTGCTTCTTGAGTTTCTATCCATTCGTTTGGATAAGACGATCGCTTATGTTGCACGCGGCCAACGGCGGCTCAAGTCGCTAGACGACCAAGAGAAGATGTGGCGGCTGGCAACTCAACAACGTCTTTCTACTTGTGGCCGGCGGCTCAATAACGTCACACAACACTCGATCGGCGGCGGACCGACGACATCCTCACGCAATACACCATGTGACAGCTAATGACGACAGTACATGGATTTGTACATTGCCTAATCCAATCACAAGTATACCCACCTAGTGCTTGGTGGAACAATATGGATATAGGTAGTAGTTATTTTTTTCGCGATTTCTAGTGTACAGACCTACATGTAACGTCACTACCTGGACATGTAAGGGATTCCGCTAATTTGCTTTCTGGTTGTACTTATTTTTTGTTATGAAACTGGCCCATTACATGTGTAATATAATTAAGAAGTACAGATACCTTTTACCAGTTTAAATTTTAATCTTTTTTACTGAGATTTGGCCGTTTAAAATTTTGTTGATCGATCCATGTTAAGATGGTACTTCTTTGAGAATCGGTATATAGTCCTTTAGAAGGAAAGATGTTTCACGCAAAAAAAAAAAGAACGGAAGGTGTTTAAAAGCCTCAGTATATACCCTTCCCAAGAAAACACTATATATACCTCCTCCCTAGAAAAGCGGTATATACGTACGCGTTAATTTTGGCACCCAGTACCTGTCAAAAAAGAAACTTTGGCAACAAGTACGCATCCATTCCATTATGAGAACAGCATATACCACAAACATCTTTTTTCTTGCATGGTATATATCTCTAACCTTTTTTGTTGCGCAGATATATACTTCTAACTTTTTTTTGAACACTTTTTTTTAGCATCAGTACAGATACAAGCGCTCATATACACGTGCATACACTCACCCCTATGAACACACGCACGCACACCCTACCCCTATGAGCACCTCCAAGAGACTGAGCCTGAAATCCTGAAATAAATCCAGGAATAATGCGAGCACCAGGATTTGAACCCTGGTGGGTTGGGGATACCACTGTCCACCTAACCAACTCAACCACAGGTTGATTCGCAACTTTTTTTTAATGTTTATTGCGACTTGGTGTTCTGCTAACCGTTTGCCTAATCCACCATATATATATATATATATATATATATATTACTTTTTAGGTAGTATGTACTATATTTTGAGTATACTCTTTTTTACGAACAAATATATATGTATTTCACAAATATAACAAAAACAATGGGCTTATATGCAATTTTTTCATGTAACTTGTTTTGAAATATTTTAGATATAGTATATGCATGTATTTAAAATATTAAAGTAGTATATAAAGTAGTACATGATAGTATATGAGACATGTGGGGTAACTACCCCGGGTAGTAGGTAAATTATCTGGGACACCTAGGTGCAAGGGCACCTTGATTGTTTTAGGTATGTATCGCTACATAATGACTGTTTGATTTTTTTCCTAACTATTCTTCATGCAAGACTTTTCATATTTCCATTTTATTTTTGTTTTTCACTATTAGACAAGACTTGCCATACAATACATTGTATTAATGTTTGATTATTTTTTCTAAACTACTATGAGTATCTAATATGCGTATTTTGTTTCCTAAATATCTAATACGGGTATCTAATACTTACTGATGAAAATATGCTGACGTGGGGAGGGCTGATGCAAATATGCCATAGAGGCAATAATATTCTATTAGTATATTTCGGTGTTTATAACTAAGAATTTATATTCTATGCTATAACTTCTATGATCTTGAAATAGATTCAGTGGAAAACTCATATGCACGTGTGGAATGATAAACGGTAAAAATCTTATTCCTAGTGTTGCCTCTAAGACCAGCTCAAAATGTTGTTTGTGATCATGTTTTTCGGATCTTCAAATATCGTTAAGTGTAACAATAGTCTCAAAATGACATTGAGAATATGATGTTGGAAGAATGATCATATTGAATTGACCCAAACTTGATTGTTATACTTTGAGATGCTATCGTCACAAGTCAATCGTTATAACATGGAGAGTTTACTTATGCTTTAGTTCCTTAGACCATGAGAGTATGATAGTTACTTCTTACCGTACTATGGACTTTAGTGTTTCTTAAACGTCATCTATAACACGGTGATCATAATGACAACTTATACGTTCACCGGAAAGTTTGACAAGGGACTAGATAGCTCAAGAGTGGGATTTGCTCCTACATCGATGGAGATACTCTTAGGGCCCTCTCGGTGTGACGGCATCCATCATCATCAGGCCAGACACAGGTGACTATGTCAAGGGGATGCTGGAACATGTCAACGAGAAATAAGAACAAAACTTGTAATGAGAAGACCGGTATAGTGAGCATGAGAATGACTCAAGAGGATACCAGTACATCCCACCTCGGGTTTTGTAAAGTATCATGAAGCAAAGGGAATAGCACATGATAACCAAAGGTTCACTCGAATGTTATTCGTGTACTCATAGGGATCAATATAGACGTCCACGGTTCTGTTATCGGTCATTGAATGAAAGGGGTTTTGTTCACGTCTATGTTTTACTGAACCTACAGGGTCACAACCTTAAGGTAATCAAAATCTATTGAGTGTTAGTAGGACATGAGTAATAAGTAAATATTTATGTAATAGTTTCATTAATATTTGAAATCTAGAAGCGTTTCGCGGTCACCAGAAGGGTTTCGGGGCTTACTGGGTAATATCGGATAAAACCGGTAATAAATATATAGGTGGAAAATATCCGAATATGTTAAATTAATAATAAAATGATCTAATAATAGTTAGGAGGCTTTATATTTAATTAAATATAAACGGGTCTTAAAAGACCAAGTGGTGGAAAGCATATTGGGCAACAAGGGCCCAATAGTGGTGGTGCCGCCTTTTCTTCATGGAAAAGGAAGGGGGAGGCCAAGTTGGAGGGGGATATGACAATGCAAAATACCGTCAGATCCTTCCGTAGGCGTACAAGCGCAGTTGGAAGTCCTGGATCGGAGGTCACACGAGGGGTTTATCTAGGTTAGGGCCTCCAAAGAGTAATGCCCTACGTCCTGCTGGTTTTCATTATTCATTATGGAGCGATACCTCATGTGAGGGATTATAATGGTGTATAAGATTGCTACTGATAGTTTCCTATATGTGGATAGATGATGAGGACCCTAGACCTCCCTTTATATAGGTAGGAGAGATCTAGGGTTTACATGGAAGATGTGATCTGGGGCGCTACTGAACGGAATATGCCCTAGAGGCAATAATAAAGTTGTTATTTATATTTCCTTATATTATGATAAATGTTTATTATTCATGCTAGAATTGTATTAACCGGAAACTTAGTACATGTGTGAATACATAGACAAACAGAGTGTCACTAGTATGCCTCTACTTGACTAGCTTGTTGAATCAAAGATGGTTAAGTTTCCTAGCCATAGACATGAGTTGTCATTTGATTAACGGGATCACATCATTAGAGAATGATGTGATTGACTTGACCCATTCCGTTAGCTTAGCACTTGATCATTTAGTATATTGCTATTGCTTTCTTTATGAATTATACATGTTCCTATGACTATGAGATTATGCAACTCCCGAATACTGGAGGGGCACTTTGTGGGCTACCAAACGTCACAACGTAACTGGGTGATTATGAAGGTGCTCTACAGGTGTCTCCGATGGTACCTGTTGAGTTGGCATAGATCAAGATTAGGATTTGTCACTCCGATTGTCCGAGAGGTATCTCTAGGCCCTCTCGGTAATGCACATCACTATAAGCCTTGCAAGCAATGTGACTAATGAGTTAGTTGCGGGATGATGCATTACAGAACGAGTAAAGAGACTTGCCGGTAACAAGATTGAGCTAGGTATTGAGATACCGACGATCGAATCTCAGGCAAGTAACATACCGATAACAAAGGGAACAACGTATGTTGTTATGCAGTTTGGCTGATAAAGATCTTAATAGAATATGTGGGAGCCAATATGGGCATCCAGGTTCCGCTATTGGTTCTGTGACGATCGGTATTATGAGTTTATGTGATTTGATGTACCGAAGGTAGTTCGGAGTCCCGGATGAGATCGGGGACATAACGAGGAGTCTCGAAATGGTCGAGACGTAAAGATCGATATATTGGATAACTATATTCGGACATTGGAAAGGTTCCGAGTGATTCGGGTATTTTTCGGAGTACCGGAGAGTTACGGGAATTTGCCGGGGAGTATATGGGCCTTATTGGGCTTTAGGGGAAATAGAGAGGAGAGGTTGCCCCCCCAAGGCTTAGTCCGATATCGACTAGGGGGAGGGGCGGCGCCCCCTCCTTCCTTCTCTTCTCTTTTCCCTTTTCCTTCTCTCCTACTCCTACTACTTGGAAGGGCTCCTAGTTCTACTAGGAAAGGGGGAATACTATTCCCGGTGGGATTAGGACTCCCCTAGGGCGCGCCATAGAGAGGGTCGGCCCTCCCCCTCCTCCACTCCTTTATATACGGGGAGGGTGGAGTAAGTGCATCTAGTGCCCCTTAGTGATTTTGGTGTATTGAAGACTTATAGGTTAAGGGACGGATGCATTTGTGAGTGTACACAGGTCTATAAGTCTATGAGGAGTTTGATATTTACAGAGAAAGTCGACCCCTAAAAATGAAGTTCTTCAACTAAAGACTTTGGATTTCTGAAGACTTTTTGAAGACTTTGAAAGTTAAGAAATTGGTGTGACCTTGAAGACTTGGCAATCATTCGAGGAACATGAAGCGTAACACCACTAGGGAAAAGTCTAGCAGCAGCGCGGGTTTTGGGCCTATTAGTAGCGCGGGGGCCGGCGCTACTAATAAGGCGCTACAGCTAACGTATAGCAGTAGCGCGGGTGCCACCCGCGCTACTACTACGTCCATTAGTAGTAGCGTCGGTAAAAATCCACGCTACTACTAATCTCTAATCTCTGATTTTTTTTGAATGTTTTCGAATTTTTTTTCGATTTTTTCCCCTAATTTTCAAATTTCTGAATTATTAGTAGGGAAAAGTCTAGCAGCAGCGCGGGTTTTGGGCCTATTAGTAGCGCGGGGGCCGGCGCTACTAATAAGGCACTACAACTAACGTATAGCAGTAGCGCGGGTGCCACCCGCGCTACTACTACGTCCGTTAGTAGTAGCGTCGGTAAAAATCCGCGCTACTACTAATCTCTAATCTCTGATTTTTTTGAATGTTTTCGGAAAAAATCGATTTTTCCCCTAATTTTCAAATTTCTGAAATTATTAGTAGGGAAAAGTCTAGCAGCAGCGCGGGTTTTGGGCCTATTAGTAGCGCGGGGGCCGGCACTACTAATAAGGCGCTACAGCTAACGTATAGCAGTAGCGCGGGTGCCACCCGCGCTACTACTACGTCCGTTAGTAGTAGCGTGGGTAAAAATCCGCGCTACTACTAATCACTAATCTCTGATATATTTTTTTGAGTGTTTTCGAATTTTTTTTTTCGATTTTTCCCCTAATTTTCAAATTTCTGAATTATGTTAACCTCCAATCTCTAATCACCCTCATCGCTGCTCAATTTAATCTCTAATCTCTAATCACCCCTCATCATTCCAAATCATCTAACTTCCCGGACGATCACCCATCCTCTCACTACTCCAGCCTGAGCACGCTTAACTTCCGGGTTCTATTCTCCCTCGTTTCCAAGTCTGCACTTGTTGTTTTCCTGACAATAGTAAGATGTCAATCCTATTAACCTCAGGAATTTAGCTTGAGCATGAAGTCACACATTTCACTGTTTGAGTTTGAAACTATTGTTCTAAAAAATAACACTAATATTTAGTAACACTAATAATTCTTGAATAATTAATTTGACCATTGTTTGACCATAGTTTGACCATAGTTTGACCAAATTTGATCAAAATTCAAAAAAACTGAAATAATTATTTAGTAACACTAATATTCTTGAATAATTAGTTTGACCATAGTTTCCCCAGATTTAACAAAAATTAAAAAAACTGAACTTTTTTGAATTTTTTTGCCTCCAGATCTTAAAAGCCCCGTAACTTTTTTTCTGTTAGGTTTTTGAGGATTTTGAAAATGTTTAACGGGGTTCCCCCCGTTAAATTTGGATGTAACTCTTCGAGTAGATGATTTTTCATATAAAAAACTTTTTCATCTGAATTAGTATGCAAAAGTTATGCCCATTTTTACAAATTCTCGAGAGATTTTGGAAATAAAGTCGAAATTCATATTTGTAATTTTTCCCAACAACTAGACCACATATCACATGGGAAACTTATTTTCTTTTATTTTTTGACATTTTCATCATTTTCTTTTATTTTTTTAAACTGAAAAGGCGATCCACGGGGGGGGGGGGGGGTAGAGTTTGAAACCCAGTATTTAGTAGTAGCGCGGGTTTTTACCCCTCGCTACTACTATGGCATGTCCCCGAGGGGCACCGTTCAGACCGATTAGTAGTAGCGAGGGGTAAAAACTTAGTAGTAGCGTGGGTTTATAACCATCGCTAGTACTATGGCATGGTCCAGGGGCATGGTAGAGACCACTTAGTAGTAGCGAGGGTTAAAAACCAACGCTACTGCTATCAACTTAGTAGTAGCGAGGGTTAAAAACCCGCGCTACTACTATGGCATGTCCCTGGGGGCACGGTAGAGACCGCTTAGTAGTAGCGAGGGTTAAAAACCCGCGCTACTACTATCAACTTAGTAGTAGCGAGGTTTAAAAACCTGCGCTACTAGTAAGTAGCAGTAGCGAGGGTTTTTAACCCTCGCTACTAGTAAGCGTCTATGTATAAGCTTTTCCCTAGTAGTGTGAAGACTCTTGTTTTTATAGTTTCATTTTCTCTTTCTTGAGTCATAGGAAACACCGTACTGTTAAAGGGGGTCAAGGAAATACTAAGGAAAAATTTCCATGTGATGCTCAACTCAAAATCCTACACCTACCAATCCCTTCGAGTGAAGCCATTGGAAATCTCATACAGTTCAGTCATATTCTTCAGTGACAGATAATTCTAGTCTCTGAGGAATTTGTTCTGACTGAGGAGTTAGGAATTCGCCAGTGCGGATTGCCTACACAGTGAGGAACATGATAGCTCTGAGGCATTTGAGAGTCAAATTTCCGACCGTTGCTGTGCTATGCGCCAGCTGTCCCAAAATATCTACCCACCTAACGGTCATATCATTGAAGGGCATTTATGTCTTATCATGTCGGGCTGCTCCCTAGGCTATAAATAGACGCCCCCCTACAACCCCTAACTAGTTGGCTGCTCCGAGAGAAACTGACACTTGTCATTTGAGAGCATCCCATCCTCCGAGGACTGATACGTCTCCGTTGTATCTACTTTTCCAAACACTTTTGCCCTTGTTTTGGACTCTAACTTGTATGATTTGAATGGAACTAACCCGGATTGACGCTGTTTTTAGCAGAATTGCCATGGTGTTGTTTTATGTGCAGAAAAGAAAAGTTCTCGGAATGACCTGAAACTCCACGGAACACCTTAGAAAAAACAATAAAAAATCCTCGCCAAAGATGAAGACCAGGGCCCCTCCTGGGCGCGCCCCCCTACCTCGTGGGCCCCCTGGTGGCCCTCCGACGCCAACTCCAACTCCATATATTGGCTTTCGGGGAGAAAAAAAATCAGAGAGAAGAAATCATTATGTTATACGATACAGAGCTGCCGCCAAGCCCTAATCTCTCTCGGGAGGGCTGATCTGGAGTTCGTTCGGGGCTCCGGAGAGGGGGATTCGTTGCCGTCGTCATCATCAACCATCCTCCATCACCAATTTCATGATGCTCACCGTCGTGCGTGAGTAATTCCATCGTAGGCTTGCTGGACGGTGATGGGTTGGATGAGATTTATCATGGAATCGAGTTAGTTTTGTTAGGGTTTGATCCCTAGTATCCATTATGTTCTGAGATTGATGTTGCTATGACTTTTCTATGCTTAATGCTTGTCACTAGGGCCCGAGTGCCATGATTTCAGATCTGAACCTATTATGTTTTCATGAATATATGTGTGTTCTTGATCCTATCTTGCAAGTCTATAGTCACCTACTATGTGTTATGATCCGGCAACCCCGAAGTGACAATAATCGAGACCACTCCCGGTGATTACCATAGTTTGAGGAGCTCATGTATTCACTATGTGCTAATGCTTTGTTTCGGTTCTCTATTAAAAGGAGGCCTTAATATCCCTTAGTTTCCAATAGGACCCCGCTGCCACGGGAGGGTAGGACAAAAGATGTCATGCAAGTTCTTTTCCATAAGCACGTATGAATATATATTGAATACATGCCTACATTACATTGATGAACTGGAGCTAGTTCTGTGTCACCCTATGTTATGACTGTTACATGACGAACCACATCCGGCATAATTATCCATCACTGATCCGGTGCCTACGAGTTTTCCATATACTGGTTCTCGCTTATTTACTTTTCCGTTGCTACTGTTACAATCACTACAAAATACCAAAAACATTACTTTTACTGTCTTTACTTTTGTTACCGTTACCACCACTATCATATTACTTTGTTACTAAACACTCTGATGCAGATACTAAGTTTCTAGGTGTGGTTGAATTGACAACTCAGCTGCTAATACTTGAGAATATTCTTTGGCTCCCCTTGTGTCGAATCAATAAATTTGGGTTGAATACTCTACCCTCAAAAACTGTTGCGATCCCCTATACTTGTGGGTTATCAAGACCTTTTTCTAGTGCCATTGTCAGGGAGCATAGATCTATTCTTTGAGTCACTTGGGATTTATATCTGCTGGACACTATGAAGAACTTGAAAGACGATCAAACTACTATCTTGCCCTCAACTACGAGGGGAGGTAAGGAACTGCCATCTAGCTCTGCACTAGATTCTCCTTTGGTTATAAGTAAGCTTGCAACACCTAAACCTGCTACTGCTATGAATTCTGATATGTCGCATGTTATTGATGATGCCACTTCTGCTATGCATGATACTTATGATGAAACTACTTCTATGCTTGATACTACTATGCCCCTTGGTGAATTTCTTGATGAGCAAATTGCTAGGTCTAGAGAAAGAGAAATTATTGAACCTGAATACGATGATGATAGTGATGATGAAATATGCCTGCTATTCCTGAGGGTTATCTTTTTGATGCGAATCTTCTGCAGCTATTTTTGCTTGCCAGGATAGATATGAACTTAAGAGGTTGCTAGTTAAATGGAGTAAAGAATCTTTTAGATAGAATGAGACCCGACCCTGCTTTTGCTACTTCACCTATTGTGTTCCCGATAAGGATTATTATGATTTTTCTGTTGATCCAGATATAATTACTTTGGTTGAATCTGATCCTTTTATGGCTATGAATCTGAAACTGTTGTGGCACATCTTACTAAGTTAAATGATATAGCTGCCCTGTTTACTAATAATGAGAGATCGCGCTACCTTTATTTACTCAAAATATTTCCGTTCTCATTAAAGGGTGATGCTAAGACTTGGTATAATTCTCTTGCTCCTGGTTGTGTGCAAGTCCCCAGGATATGATTTATTACTTCTCTGCTAAATATTTCCCTGCTCATAAGAAACAAGCTGCCTTGCGGGAAATATACAACTTTGTGCAAATCAAAGAAGAGAGTCTCCCACAAGCTTGGGGGAGGCTTCTCAGTTACTTAATGCTTTGCCTGATCATCCCTTAAGAAAACTGAAATACTTGATATCTTTTATAATGGACTAACTGATGCTTCCAAGGATTACCTGGATAGTTGTGCTGGTTGTGTTTTCAGGGAAAGAACAGTCGATGAAGCTGAAATTCTATTGAATAATATGTTGACTAATGAAAATAATTGGACTCTTCCTGAGCCATTCCCGAGGCAATTCCTGAACCAATTGAGCCAACTCCTGAGCCTATTCCTAAACCCACTCCGAAGAAGAGAGGTGTTTTATTTCTCAGTCCTGAAGATATGCAAGAGGCAAAGAAATCAATGAAAGAAAAAGGTATTAAAGTTGAAGATGTTAAGGAATTTACCTCCTATTGAAGAAATACATGGTCTTAATATACCGCTTGTTGAAGAACCACATTGTCTTGATAACCCGACACAGTAGTAAAGGTAAATTCTCTCTATAGATATGATAAAGTTGAAATCCCCTCTACTAAATTTCATAGCCCATGCTTAGATGAATTGATGACTTTATGGCTAGACAAGAAAGTTTTAATGCTTATGTTGGTAGAGAGTTAAAGAATAATGCTTTCGAGATAGGATGTATAAGTGATAATCTGGCTAGAGTTTAAAGATGAACTTCACCTCGTTAGCAATATGCTTCCATGGTTGCTACTCAAGCTGAGCAAGTTCTTAAAGCTCAAAATGATTTGCTTGATGAATTAAATAATAAAAATGACTTTGCTGTTAGAGTGGTTACTAGAACTGGTAGAATGACTCAGGAACCTTTGTATCCTGAAGGCCACCCTAAGAGAATTGAACAAGATTCTCAGAATAATAATCTAGATGCTCCTAGTTCATCTAAGAAGAAGAAAAAGAAGAATGATAGGACTTTGCAAACTTCTAGTGAACCTAATGTAGAAACACGTGAGAATCCTAATAATACTTCTATCTATGATGCCGAAACACAATCCGGAGATGAACATGAACCTGATGATAATGCTAATAATGATGTTCATGTAGATTCTCACCTAGTAATAACAATGATATAGAAAATTGAACCTGCTATTGGTCTTGATACCCACAATCAAGAAACCAACGTTATGATAAGAGAGATTTTGTTGCTAGGAAGCACGGTAAAGAAAGAGAACCATGGGTTCAGAAACCCATGCCCTTTCCTCCTAAACCATCCAAGACAAAGGATGATGAGGACTTTGAGCGTTTTGCTGAAATGATTAGACCTATTTCTTACGCATGCGCTTAACTGATATGCTTAAAACAAACCCTTTATGCTAAGTATATGAAGGATATTATTACTAATAAGAGAAAGATACCGGAAGCTGAAATTTCCACCATGCTTGCTAATTATACTTTTAAGGGTGGAATACCAAAGAAACTTGGAGATCCCGGAGTACTTACTATACCATGCTCCATTAAGAGAAATTATGTTAAAACTGCTTTATGTGATCTTGGAGCCGGTGTTAGTGTTATGCCTCTTTCTTTATATCGTAGACTTGACTTGAATAAGTTGACACCTACTGAAATGTCTTTGCAAATGGATGTTAAATCAACTGCTATACCTGTCGGTATTTGTGAGGATGTGCCTGTTGTGGTTGCAAACGTTACTATTTTAACGGACTTTGTTATTCCTGATATTCCTGAGGATGATAATATGTCTATTATTCTTGGAAGACCTTTTCTTAACACTGTAGGGGCTGTTATTGATTGCAACAAAGGCAATGTCACTTTTCATGTTAATGGCAATGAGCAAACGGTACACTTACCGAGGAAACAACCTCAAGTTTATAGTATCAACTCTATTGGAAAAATTCCATCGATTATATTTGGAGGTTTTGAATTTCCTCTCCCTACTGTCAAGAAAAAGTATGATATTCTTATTGTTGGGGATTTTCATATCCCCTTTGAGGTAACTTAGTGTTATTCGAAATTTCTCTGGTTTCGTGATTATTCAGAATGAGTTTGTTAACAAGACTTGATCAACCTTGTTAGTGGGTTCATTTTGATGATCATGGGATGGATGAAACTAGAAGCACAACCTTCTGTACCCTCTTTATATTTCCTTTTTATTTAGTAGAAATAAAGTAAAATAGTATTTTTCTGTCTGTTTCCTGACTTATCGTGCAATATAAAAATACCCCGAAAATAAAAGTCCTCAGAATGCCATGCCAATCTAATATGATTTTTTGGGAATATATGAGGATTTACTGTGCAAAAATTACCGCGGGGGGAGCTGCCACCTGGCCACGAGGGTGGAGGGCGCGCCCCCTACCTCATGGGCCCACGGTGTCCCTCCTCCACTTATTCTTGCACCCATCTTCTTCCTCTGCCTCACACAAACACGAAAAACCAACTCAAGCACGAGTTCCAGCCCCCGTTGCTGTGATTTTTGATCTCCTTGCTCAAAGCACCTCTCGCAAAACTGCTTGGGGAGATTGTTCCTTGGTATGTGACTCCTCCATTGGTCCAATTAGTTTTTGTTCTAGTGCTTTATTCATTGCAAAATTGTGCTGCATAGGTGACCATGTTCTTGAGCTTGCATGTCAAATTTATATGGTTCCAAGTAGTTCCAATGCTTTATACGGGCTCTAGGAACTTGTAGGAGTTGTTGCTATCAATTTTATTGAAGTTGTTCACCTTTATTTGAAGTTACTAAAATTTTCAGAAATTTCTCAGAGGAAACAATATGTTTAGGAGGATGTTCCAAGGTGGCCCTTCAAGGAAGCAAGGCCCCAGGCTTGCAATAGGTGATGCTGACGAGGAACCACCAAGAGATGCTCCCGTGAGGCCCTGTGAATGGCCTTCGGAAAATTTTATGAATCAAGTGGGAATCAAAGAAGAATTTAGCGCATATTTGCGCAACGCCAGTCTTGAGGACTTTGAAGCTGACAAAAGGCCCCAGTATCATGATCTCACAAGTTCATTTGTGAGGAGGTTTGAGTTTTCATCTTCACGTAATTCTCCTTCAGTCATGTTTGACCTTTATGACAAATCGTATACCATGGACTTAGAGGATTTCACTTTTGCTTGCAAACTTCCATCATGGGTTAGTGTCAGGGATCCCCCTAAATCTGAATACAGAGACTTTCTTGCTAGAATAACTGTGGGGGAATCTAGAGATATAACACAAGCCACTTTAGGGAGCATTCACTTTCTTGCTATACATTATTTTGCTCTCTTCATAGGTAGATGCATAAATGCTAAGGATGAAGCATGTCACATGTGTGTCCCTGATCTCAGCATTCTCAGGAGTGCTGTGTTAGGAGACCAATCTTATCATATGGGAGCCATTGTAGCTCGCAGGTTGCATTAGAATAGACATAACGGAGATTTCTTTGGAGGAATTTATGCAACCCGCTTAGCTAATTTTCTTGAGATAGACATTCGTGAGGGTGATATGGAGTTACCCCCTTCTTATTTAGATTTTGATTCTATGGTTTCCCACTAGTTTGTTGAGAGGACTGAACCACCTCTCCAGTATCGACTAATCTTTAACAAACGTCATGTAGTCCATATTGCTCTTCCTGCTCTTGCCTTCTTTGATTTTTAGACAAAAGGAAGATATATTATTACCAGAGAGGAGGTAGATGAGTACGAGAGGAGAGCGGAGGCTGCTCGACGCCATGCTACAGCTCAGGCAGCGATAGCCGCTGCATCACAGTATGACCCCAGCTTCACCTACGGGTATCCGCCAGGTTATCCCTGGCAATAGACCAACTTAGGCCAAAATCCTAAGCTTGGGGGAGTATGTATTTCCCATCGACATTACATTCATGTTCACACACACTCATTGCTAGATGTCGGTGCTCATACTCTTTCACTGTAATATCCATGCTAGTTTATTTTCTTTTTCCTGCTTTCTTCTTGTGTGTTTGATAAACCTTAAGAAAAAACCAAAAAAATTAGTAGTAGTTTATTTCTTTGCTGTAGCAATTAAGAAGAAAACCCAAAAATATTTCCCGTTCTTCTTTTGTTTGTTGGGAGCTTTCCCGTGTAAATAGTTTTTATTTCTTTTCCTTTCTTTGGGGGTCGAGAAGACCATATTAAAAATGCTTAGTGTCTCTTATATGCATGATTGTTTATCTAATTTAGAGCCCATATTACTTGTCTTCTCTCTTGAGTTGAATGCTTGCAGATTCCAGCTTAGTCCAATGCATGTGCACTCTTATTATTATTCACATCGTTCCGTCGTGCAAGTGAAAGGCAATAATGATGATATATGATGGACTTATTGGGATGAGAAAAACTGGTATGAACTCGACCTCTCTTGTTTTTGTAAATATGATGATTCATCATTCCTGAGTTAACTATTATGAAGTAAACATATTTGCAATGACATTTAGAGATTATAGTTGCTTGTGCCATGCTTGATTAGCTATGAGTTATAATGGTTTACCTTGTGTGCCAACATGTTATTAGAATGATTATGATGTGGTATGATGGGATGGTATCCCCCTTTAAATGAATTGAGTGACTCGACTTGGCACATGTTCACGCATGTAGTTGAATCAAATCAACATAGCCTTCATGATATTTATGTTCATGGTAGATTATATCTAACTCATGCTTGTATTCGGTGTAAATTAATTTTAATGCATGTTTACGACTGTTGTCGTTCTCTCAGTTGGTCGCTTCCCAGTCTTTTGCTAGCCTTCACCTGTACTAAGCGGGAATACTGCTTGTGCATCCAAACTCCTTAAACCCCAAAGTTATTCCATTTGAGTCCACTATACCTTCCTATATGCGGTATCTACCTGCTGTTCCAAGTAAATTTGTATGTGCCAAACTCCAAACCTTTAAATGAAATTCTGTTTTGTATGCTCGAGCAGCTCATGTTTCAACTAGGGCTGCCCTTATCTTCCATGTTAGGCGGTTATTCTCAAGAGGAGTGGACTCCGCTCCTGATTCACGAGAAAAATGGCTGGTCGCCGGGATGCCCAGTCCCATGCTTTATGCAAACTAAATCAAAATAACTACAAACAAAACTCCCCCTGGGACCCGTTGAATGTTGGAGGCACTCGTTGTTTCGAGCAAGCCATAGATTGATGCTTGTGGAGGAGAGGGAGTATAAACTTTACCATTCTGTTTGGGAACCACCTATAGATTGATGCTTGTGGAGCAAAAGTATGCCGCTCAAAATGTTATTCAATCTCTATTTTAAAACCGAGCTCTAGCACCTCTACAAATCCCTGCTTCCCTCTGTGAAGGGCCTATCTATTTACTTTTATGTTGAGTCATCATCCTTCTTATTAAAAAGCACCCGCTGGGGAGCACACTGTCGTTTGCATTCATTATAATTGGTTTATATTGGGTATGACTTGACTGGATCTCTTTTACCATGAATTACAATGTTTAGTCAGTCCTTAATCTTTAAAGGTTCTCTGCATTTATGTTTTGCGGTCTCAGAAAGGCTAGCAAGATACCATTTTATTATATCATGTTATGATTATTTTGAGAAAGTGTTCTCATCCGAGTTTTGCTATTATGGCTCGCTAGCTGATTATGCTATTGATATGAGTAACTGTGAGACCTACGTGTTATTGTGAGTATGGTTAGTTCATAATATTGCCGAAACTTGAATGCTGGCTTTTCATGTTTACAACGACAAGAGCAAACAGAGTTTGTAAAAGTTTTTCTTTTTCTCTTTCAGTTTGTCAACTGAATTGCTTGAGGACAAGAAAGGGTTTAAGCTTGGGGGAGTTGATACGTCTCCATCATATCTACTTTTCCAAACACTTTTGCCCTTGTTTTGGACTCTAACTTGTATGATTTGAATGGAATTAACCCGGACTGATGCTGTTTTCAGCAGAATTGCCATGGTGTTGTTTTATGTGCAGAAAATAGAAGTTCTCGGAATGACCTGAAACTCCACGGAACACCTTAGAAAAACAATAAAAAATCCTCACCAAAGATGAAGACCAGGGGGCCCACACCCTATCACGAGGGTGGGGGGCGCACCCCCCTGGGCATGCCCCCTACCTTGTGGGCCCCCTGGTGGCCCTCTGACGCCAACTCCAACTCCATATATTGGCTTTCGGGGAGAAAAAAATCAGAGAGAAGAAATCATCGCGTTTTACGATACGAAGCCGCCGCCAAGCCCTAATCTCTCTCAGGAGGGCTGATCTGTAGTCTGTTCGGGGCTCCGGAGAGGGGGATTCATCGCCGTCGTCATCATCAACCATCCTCCATCACCAATTTCATGATGCTCACCGCCGTGCGTGAGTAATTCCATCGTAGGCTTGCTGGACGGTGATGGGTTGGATGAGATTTATCATGTAATCGAGTTAGTTTTGTTAGGGTTTGATCCCTAGTATCCATTATGTTCTGAGATTGATGTTGCTATGACTTTGCTATGCTTAATGCTTGTCACTAGGGCCTGAGTGCCATGATTTCAGATCTAAACCTATTATGTTTTCATGAATATATGTGTGTTCTTGATCCTATCTTGCAAGTCTATAGTCACCTACTATCTGTTATGATTCGGCAACCCCGAAGTGACAATAATCGGGACCACTCCCGGTGATGACCATAGTTTGAGGAGTTCATGTATTCACTATGTGCTAATGCTTTGTTCCGGTTCTCTATTAAAAGGAGGCCTTAATATCCCTTAGTTTCCAATAGGTCTCCGCTGCCACGGGAGGGTAGGACAAAAGATGTCATGCAAGTTCTTTTCCATAAGCATGTATGACTATATACGGAATACATGCCTACATTACATTGATGAACTGGAGCTAGTTCTGTGTCACCCTATGTTATGACTGTTACATGACGAACCACATCCGGCATAATTATCCATCACTGATCCGGTGCTTACGAGTTTTCCATATACTGGTTCTCTCTTATTTACTTTTCCGTTGCTACTGTTACAATCACAACAAAATACCAAAAACATTACTTTTACTGTCTTTACTTTTGTTAACGTTACCACCACTATCATATTACGTTGCTACTAAACACTCTGCTGCAGATACTAAGTTTCCAGGTGTGGTTGAATTGACAACTCAGCTGCTAATACTTGAGAATATTCTTTGGCTCCCTTTGTGTCGAATCAATAAATTTGGGTTGAATATTCTACCCTCGAAAACTGTTGCGATCCCCTATACTTGTGGGTTATCAAGGACTTTGAGCGAAAATCATCAAGTGAGGAAAACCCAAACCCAAACACACCTACAAACACAAAGTGATTGAGCATCACTGAAGAGATTGATCCTGCGTGGATTCGACGCTTGTTACCTTTGAAGACTGTGCTTCTTCCAGACGGTTAAGCATCATGGTCTAGAGCATCCAAGAGGAATTGTGGATCGCCGAGTGACCGAGTCTGTGAAGGTTTGGAAGTCACCTGAAGACTTACCACGAGTGATTGGGTGATGTCTGTGTGACCTTAGCTCAAGGATAATACGGTGAGGACTGTGTGTCCGGGACTATGTGTCCTCAGGTTTAAATACCTAGCCGCTCCAACCAGACGTACAACTGAGACAGCAGTTGGAACTGGTCTACCAAATCATTGTCTTCACCAAGCTTACTAGTTCTATTTCCTCAACTCTTTAATTTCCTCATTTCAGTTGTTGTGTGATTGTTCATATCTGTTTGAAGACATTGACTGAAGACTTTCTCAATTTCCTCAGTTCAATTTCTTCAGTCTGTCCATCTTCATCCTGCGTTATCCTGTGCTTACGCTTTCTGTACTCTGTGGTTGTCTTTATTTCATCATGATGACTATGCTTGTGTTCTGCTATGTTTACTTTTGATTACTTACTCCGAGTCAAGTAGTTCTTCATTTAGGAATTTCCTCGCTAGAAAGTTCCTTAGTGAAGAATTCATAAAAATCGCCTATTCACCCCCCCTCTAGTCGATATAACGTGCTTTCAATTGGTATTAGAGCAAGGTACTCCCTTATTCTGTGTGATTTTGGTTTAACCGCCTGGAGTTTTAGTTATGTCGACTGCAGGAATGAGGAATGTATCCTGCCCCATCCTTGACGGTCATGAGTATCCCTGGTGGAAGGCCATGATGAAGAAGCGACTCATGGCAATGAACAACGAACTGTGGACCGTCATTGAGATTGGTCTTACCGATCTATGCAAGATGGCGGAGGTTGATGACATTCGCAAGTACACTCTACTCAACCTCACAGCGAAGGATGTCATCTGCTCCTGTTTGTCCCAAAATCAGTTCAGGAACGTCATGCATCTCAATCACGCGAAGCTAATCTGAGACCGGCTCTCTGAGGTCTACGAAGGTCATCGTACTCGTCATGATCCTTGGTTTGAGGATTTCAAGGATTCTCTCAAGGAGATGACTTTCGCACCTGAATCATCATCCTCTTCACAGTGCCTTATGGCAAAGGGTGCTAAGGTAACTAAATGCTACTTTTCGAATCTAGTGATGATGAATTAGGTGATGAATTTGGCCCCAGCTATGTCAAACTTACTTCCCTTGCCACTAAACAAGAAAGAGCTTTGGAAAAGGTTCAATACATGCTAAATAAGGGCGATGATATGTTGGGTGAGGAAATGTATCGGTCGAAAGCTTTGTCTGAAAGTCTTCAGACGCTTCAGTCCAAGTTTGACACCCTTCAAGGTCATCATAACACTCTCTTATCTGATCACGAGAAGCTTTCTTATGAATTTCTTCAAAGAAAACAAGACCTTGAGAAGCTAAGAGTGAGTTATGAAGATCTTTAGAAGGAGCGCGATTCATTACTTGCTCAACAAATCAGCGCTACTCAGGAAGAATTTGTTCCTCCATGTTTGAAGTGCATTGAACGTGAAACTGCTAATTCTTCACCTGAATGTTCAAATGTTTCTAATGCTACAAATTCCTCATCTGTCTCTGCTATCACTAATTCCTCATCTGAGGACATTGCTAGTATCACTGATGATGCAGGGCTGAAGGAATTGTACATGACAGGCATGTACAAAAGCCTCAAAGGGCATCAGACTCTTTGTGATGTGCTTAAAAAGCAGATCCTCACCAGGAACCCTAGGAAAGAGGGTATTGCCTTTGAGAGGAAACTCAATGCTGATGTAACATATTGGAAGCCTGAGCAGTACCCCAAAACCTCATGGGTTGCTGCAAAGGGACCTCCAGTTGATCCATCCAATTTATCTGGCTTTACATGTGATTCTCCTCACTCTTCTGATGAGTCATTTGACTCCAACTATAAACTGTTCAAAAACCAGAATGGTGAAGTATTTGCTAGATATGTTGGCACTAACTGCAGGAACGGTTCCCCTATGAAGAAAATCTGGGTTCCCAAAAGTTGCCTTGAAATTCTTCAGGTGAATGTCCTCATGACACCACCTGTGAAGAATAGGAACTCCAGATCAAATTCTTCATATGGATCCAAGTCCTCATACGGACCAAATTCCTCACGTGGATCAAATTCCTCAAAAGGATCAAAATCCTCATATGATAATCATCGTGCTAATTCCTCTGTTTCGCAGGGAAGAGCTAAGGGCTATGAATATGAGAATTATTCTTCCAACCATTATGTTCATAAGTCCTCGAAGAATTTCTCTGCTTATTCATATGCTTATCCTAACCCCTCTTATGTGAAACAAAGTCGACTGGCTTCTATGCCACCCTTCTCATATGGTGCTCGCAGAGTGATGTATTCTTTGGCACCCCTTCAGATGTGGGTGGTGAAGAAAAAGAACTAATCTCTTATGCACGGTCAGGTCTCCATACGTGCTCAAAACGCCTGAAGAATTTGCTGGAGACCTGGACAGTGCCTGAAAGGACGCAGGCTAATCATGATGAAATGAACTTTCATTTCACACGTCCTCAACTGTTTTGTCTGTTCTTTTGCTTGATGAGATTGATCTGATGATATTGATGTCATATTCTTCACTGATGAAGTATATGAGTTCGTAAGATGCACTAATTCATCTGCAGGATGATCAACCCAAAGCCAATGAGTGGGTCCTCGATAGTGGATGTACAAATCACATGACTGGTGACAAAAATCTATTGATGGATGCTCCGTTATCACCGTCACATCTGAAGCATATCATCTTCGCTGACAAAGGCAAAAGTCAGGTATTGGGTCTAGGTAAGGTTGCGATCTCAAAGGATTGACACATGGACAAAGTCATGCTTGTCGAGTCCTTAGGATACAACCTCATGTCTGTCTCAATGCTTTGTGATCTCGATATGGTTGTTCTCTTTGGCAAATATCGTTGTGTTGTGATCATGGAAGCTGACAATTCCAAAGTCTTCGAAGGCTTTAGGAGAGGATACCTGTACATTGTTGATTTCTCTACAGGACCACAACCAATCGTATGCCTAGTTGCAAAAGCTTTAGAAGGCTGCCTATGGCATTGATGACTTGGGCATGCTGGCATGAGGAATTTGCACACGCTTGCGAAGAAGAAGCATGTCATTGGCATTGAGAATGTCAAATTCCTCAAGGATCACTTATGCGGAGCCTGTGAAGCTGGAAAGATGATAAAGGCCAAGCATCCAGCGAAGACTATCATGACTACCACTTGACCATCTGAATTGCTTCACATGGATCTCTTTGGTCCTAATCATTGTTCTGCTGTTACAAATGATGCATCTCTATATGGCTTTGTTATTGTTGATGATTATTCTCGTTACACATGGGTGCACATTGTCACGTACAAACATGAGGTGCAAGAAGTCTTCAAACGATTTTCCTCGAGGGCTTCAACCAACTTTGGTGTGAAGATCAAGCACATCAGAAGTGACAATGGGACTGAGTTCAAGAATTCCGGTCTTGATGACTATCTTGATGAACTTGGTATTACTCATGAGTTATCTACTCCTTATACTCCTTAGCAGAATGGCGTCGTGGAGCACAAAAATAGAACTCTTGTTGAGATGGCTTGCACTATGCTTGACGAATACAAGACGCCTCATCGATTCTGGATTGAGGCAATTGATACTGCGTGCCACATCATCAACAAAGTATATCTTCACAAATTCTTCAAGAAGACTGCTTATGAACTCCTCACTGACAAGAAAACCAATGTGAGTTACTTCAAAGTCTTAGGTGCTAAATGTTGGATTAGAGATCCTCATCACAATTCTAAATTTGCATCGAAAGCACATGAGGGTTTTATGCTTGGTTACGGAAAGGACTCGCACACCTACAAAGTCTTCAACAACGTTCTCCACAAGGTTGTTGAAACTGTAGATGTGCGGTTCGATGAAACTAATGGCTCGCAAAGAGAGCACCTACTTCTGTGTTAGATGAACCAGCACCTGAGGCATCTATCAAGTTCAAGGCTACTGAGGATGTCATTCCTACCGAAGAATCTGTTAAAGAATTCATTCCAGAACATGAAGAACGTCGAGCTGGCGCACCTGAAGAAAATGGTTCCGAGGAAAATGCTCCTGAGAAAATGCGGATCAAATTCCTCAAAGACAACCCGCTCATCCTCGGATTGCAAACGAAGTGCAAGTCGAGAAGATCATCGATGACATTGAAGCACCAGGTCCTCTCACACACTCAAAAGCTTCACATTTGTCTAACTTTTGTGGGCACTTTGCTTTTGTCTCTATCAGAGAGCCCACTAAGGTAGATGAAGCATTTCTGGAGCCTGGGTGGATTCAAGCTATGCAAGAAGAATTGCATTAGTTCAAGCTCAACAACGTCTGGGAACTGGTCAAACATCCAGATCCTCGCAAATACAACATCATTGGCACAAAGTGGATCTACCACAACAAGCAAGATGAAAATGGCCTTGTGGTGAGGAATAAGGCACGGCTTGTAGCTCAAGGCTACACACAGGTTGAAGGAATTGATTTCAATGGAACTTTTGCACCTGTTGCTAGACTTGAGGCTATTCGCACATTACTTGCTTATGCTAGTCATCATGATATCATCTTACAACAAATGGATGTGAAAAGTGCATTCCTCAATGGTAAGCTTGATGAAGAAGTATATGTTGCTCAACCCCCGGGTTTTGAAGATCCAAAGCATCCTGACAAAGTCTTCAGACTCAATAAGGCCCTGTATGGCCTCAAGCAGGCCCCTCGGGCGTGGTATGATACTTTGAAGGAATTACTCATGAAGAAAGGCTTCAAACCCGGTTCACTCGACCCAACTCTTTTCACTAAATCTTATGATGGTGAATTGTTTGTGTGCCAAATTTATGTTGATGATCAATTTTTGGCTGTACTGACCAAAGTTACAGTGATGAATTTGGCTATATGATGAGTGAAGAATATCAAATGTCTATGATGGGAGAATTGAAATTCTTTTTAGGTCTTCAAATTCGTTAACAGCGCAATGGCATATTCATATCTCAGGAGAAATACCTCAAAGATGTATTGAGGAAATTCGGCATGCAAGATTGCAAAGGGGTCAAAATTTCAATGCCCACAAATGGCCATCTATGCACTGATGAAAACGGTAAAGACTTCGATCAAAAGGTATACTGCTCCATGATTGGCTCTTTATTGTACCTATGTGCATCTAGGCCGTATATTATGCTTAATGTTTTCATGTGTGCCCGATTTCAAGCTACACAGAAGGAATCACACCATAAAGCTGTGAAGCATATTCTTCGATATCTAGCTCACACACCAACACTTGGATTATGGTATCCCAAAGGCTCTTCATTTGATCTCATTGAATATTCAAACTCTGACTATGCTGGTGATCGTGTGGACCGCAAGTCAACATCAGGCACATGCCATTTCCTCGGACGATCTTTGGTCTTTTGGTCCTCGAAGAAACAGAACTGCATATCACTCTCCACTGCAGAAGCTGAGTACATTGCTGCTGGATCATGCTGTGCTCAATTACTATGGATGAAGCAAACCCTCAAGGACTATGGCATCAACGTGAAGAATGTGCCTCTCTACTACGACAATGAGAGCGCTATCAAGATTGCTCATAACCCAGTTCAGCACTCGAAGACAAAGCACATCCAGATTCGTCATCATTTTCTTCGTGATCATGTGTTGAAGGGCGACATCTCCATCGACCATGCAAGCACTAAAGACCAGCTGGCCGATATCTTCACTAAGCCCTTGGATGAGAAGAGATTTAGCAAGTTGCGGTGTGAGCTAAATATCCTAGAATCTTCTAATGTTCTCTGAAAAGGACACACATCTTAACACTTATGCTGACTTGATGACTTAGATGCGCAACACACAAAGTAACATTTTTCTTCAACCAATGAAGACTAACCCTCTAAGTGTGAAGAAATTAATGAAGAAATTGACTCTCAGAGCCCTACGATAATTGTATGCGGTGTCTGAAATTAGCTTTCTTATACGGTGGGTTGCCACCAACCAAAGTTGAAAATCTTCAATTTGAGTTTTTCTTCGTTTTTGAAATTCCTCAGTTTTTCAAATTCTTCAACTTTGCATTGTCTTCACTCTTTCTGGCATTGTTCTTTATTTGAATATATAAATTTATGAGTTTATGTCCTCTACAGCATTCACTTATTGCTAATTCTTCAAGTTGATTTTTCCGCTAAGTGAATGTGATCAGACCCTTCCCCCTCTATGCTAAACTCAACCAAGTCTATTCACAAATTCTTCATGTGCGTTCTATTTGAAACTCGTTCAAAATCTTCAATGTGTCCTTGTCAGCTGAAGAAATTGCTAACGGAACTTTTAACTTATCTTATCAAAATTTTCGGCTTTGCCGCTCAAACCGTTCCACATCCCATGACAATACTTATCTATTCACCCACGATCTTACACGATCGCCACCTCTCAGTATGTGGGTGACACATGTCAAGCGAATGAGAAGGGTCAGGGGCACGTTCGTCTAATTTCTTCGGGCGTATAGTTTTTTACTTTGACTATAAATATCCCCCCTCCTCTTCCTCACTTTGTTTTTACTCCGCTCATTCTCACACCCGCTCGAGCTTCTCAAACCCTAGCGCCGCCGCTACTTCATCATCGCCGGTGAGGAAGAGCTTCACTGCCTTGACCTCGTCACCGTCGTACTCGCGCCGATTGCGGATTTCTTCACTCCGCCGCTGGCATAGCTGTCTTCCTCTGCTGAGTTAGGGCGTGGAAGATCTGAGCTGACGAACTTCACATCTACACTTCCTAGTTCGTCGTGTTCTTCATCAAGGGTAATTAAAAGTTACTTTTACTACCCTCTTTGATTTGAATGTTTTCTTGAAAATCTTCAAAGGTGTTTATTCTTGAAATCTTCACACACTGAACACCTCACATGTCATTGCTCTTGATTCGTTTCTCTAAGCAATGATTTTCTTCAAGATTCCTCAATTGTGTGGATCTTTGATCTATACAACTCTGGAACCTAAGACAAAGCATGCTTAGTGAAATTCCTCAAGACTCATCTTGTCAAATTCCTCAAACTTATCCTTTTTGAAAAACCTTCTGAGAACGCATATGACCTCTCCAAATTCCTCGCAACTATACTATATTCACAGGTACACATGTCTGCTGCTAAATCACTAGGTTCTCATCAACTTAACTCATTTGCAGCATTCCTTGAAGAAAAGTTGCATACCTCTTCAGAAACTTCAGTTGTTCATATTCCTCAGTTGAAGAAAATGGCTGACGGTAAGAAGCCACAGAAGGGTGGAAAGAGGCTTGAGGTCAACACAACATTAGAAATCCCTGATGACATTTATGTTGGGTACTGCACACCCCCTGAGGAGGATAGAACACTACAACAAAATCGAGATACTGTGACGAAAATCCTCGTGACGATGGTGTCCAACGTCACACAAATTCCTAATGTGTGATGTTTCATAGGTGGCGTCACCGGTTACCACAAATCGGTGACCATAAGCGTCACTGGATTGCCTCGGCCATTCAGCACACCTGGCTATCAATTTCTATGACATTTTTGTAATTTCCGTGACTAACCTACTAGAGTCACCGAGTACTATGAATGTGTGAAGATCATTTTTTTCATGTAACATATTGTAGTGGGACCCGCCGTAGCTAGTTCATGGGTTATTGAGCGGTAGGACCCATGCGTCAGTGTTGCCGGTGTGACTCGGCATAGTTTTTTCAAATCTGTGGAGGACTGTAATTATTTTGTTCGATATAGTAATATAAATAGGTAGTGGCCATGGATATATTTATCATAATTATATTTTGTAATGAAAAACGTTATTTTGTTCTTTCTAATATAAATAGATAGTGGGCGTTTATGAGCTGATTTTGCTTATCTCCAAAATAAAAATGGAAATAAGGGAGTGAAGGGAAATAAGAAGAAAAAAATCAATAATCAAAATGAGAAAACTTCATTTTGCTTTTATATCTATATATGATATAATAATTAGTTAGTGGGTAGGCAAAAAAAACTTAAATTGGAATAGTTCATGAGCTAATGTTGTTTCATTTCTATCTCAAAGGTTAAAATGAAAATATGAGAGTCGATGAGAAATTTTTTATTCTTATCTTTTTTTCTGAGACAAACTTGTCTATAAACATGTAGTCGCCGGGCAACAAACTTGAAGCTAGCTACAGGAGTTTGAGACTATCTTATCTACAGAAGTTTGATCCGGCGAACACCATGATCTCCACCCACCTTTTAAACGGAAAACAATGCTGCTCCTAGAATTTAGCTACACGAGCCGGTCAGCCAATTAGGCGCTAGCTGCCACGTTCTGTGCGTCCAAATAAAACCCTAGTCTAAAAAATCCCCAAATACACCCGTGCCCACTCCCACCTGACTCGGATCTCCTCTCACCGGCGGCGCCTCCAAGTCAGTCGCCGCCAGCAGCGCCACCCAAAATCCCTCCCCTCCTCTGCCCTCTGGTCCGCCGCGCCACCCTCTCTCTGTTCGATGCCACGTCCCCAGGCACCACTACACCGACACCAGCCTGCGACATTTGCTGTCTGGTTCGACCTCCATGCAACCTCCACCGCCACTTCTTGGATGGCTCAAGACCATCGCTCTCTCCATCTCCGGCGCCTTGCCCAGCTTCGTTTCTCACCTCGTGCCTCACCATGATCCGGCCGCTGCCTCACCCTCCCGCCACCATCAACTACTTGAAGATCAGCTTCGTCTGACGAACCAACAAGACAGCGGCGGCGGAGAGATCAGGTTTGGGAGAGGCAACCCGACGATGCAAAGAGGCCAGGGGATGAGTTGGAAACTCTTCAAGGAACCCGCGTGTAGCACCATCAGATCTGGTCCCCTTCCAACTATTTGATGGTAAAATTTCGCTGCTTACTTTTTTTCTTCTATAATTTCCTGATGTAACATTTGTGATTTGGAATTTGATTCTTCTAACGACCTACTTCAGATCACCTCTCCCTGGTTGCAGTTAATCTAGATGAGGAGTAAGAATGTAAGATCAATGTCATTCTTATTGGTTTATACTTCTATGGTCCTGCCTTTCTCTAAATTTCTACGATGAATAATTTCAACGCAGGTTTCCCTTTTATGCTGCAAGATCATTCAATCTCCAGCATGCTCAAGAACATCTAATGTGTGACTACACTCTGTGTCCAGAGTATTAACAATGAAACTGTATTAGGAATAGCCTTTTATTAGAAGCTATATGCACAAGAAATTAATATTCTATGATAATAGTTAATAAGTTAAACATATGTTGAGGGCTCCTATCATGGGCCATACCATGTCTTCTTAGTTGCTAGGTACTGTAAAATCTGTATATTAAAAGGTTTATTCAGATGCTAATACTGCTCGGTGAAAGAGAAAGTTATTATGTTAATTCTGTAATATTTTTTCTCCATGCGATCACTTGTCAGTATATTGTTTCTCTTCTGTTTTATTCCACTATAATGCAGGTGCATTAAATATTAATTGACTGCTCACTGTAGGTAGTAGGTTAAGTTTGCAATATCAAGATAATCTTATCGGCCTTGCAATGTTGGTACAGTCTGAAGCTTAATCTTTTTACTACTTGCTTCTCCACTTCCTATTTTTTTACAGTCCAGTACTTGACAATTCCTTACCTGGTTGTGTATGCTTAACATTTAAGCTCATTGTGTCCTTCCTTTGCCCATAATTTGTATTTTTATTTGTTGTATTTAGAATGAGGAAGCATCAAGCATCGTACAACTGTAGTGCAAGTACACAAGTAGCTGTAGCTGCTGGAGAAGATGAGCAAGCACACAATAGATTCAAATACTGTAGTCTACTGTACTAGTACTAGTTGCTTATGGCACTTAGTTGCATCTAAGGTGATGAACGGCCAAATTCGTAGCATGTCTAAATCAATTCAGATATGAGAAAACACAGACTTAATAGGAATAAGGTGGCCTGCGATGGTCTGGTGGCGACCTTTAGAGTTTAGATATTAAATCATTCTGAGATTGTTCAATATTGAATGGATGCCACTCCTTACTAAAAACATTTTTGTGTTTGCTTTGCTAAGTACATTACTGATCTATTTTTTATGTTTTTTTTATGATGTGCTGATCTAAACTTGTGTATTAACCAAAGCATCAAACAACTATACTTATGCAGCTAATTATGAAATATGTTAAGTAGCACAGTACTTAAAAGTGCAGTGGGGATCCATGTAAATTATTTTGACCGACAACTTTTTATACCAGTTTGTGTCTTCTTATTCTGCCAAACAAATTTACTGTTTTATCGCCCCATCTTCATGCTGCAAATCTAGCTAATAATGTACTCAGGTTCATAATTTCATAGATTGTAAGCTTCTTAGTGGCATTCTTATACCTTGTTATCTTGTATGTTTTCATCTCATTAAGATGTAACACACTGTTGTATTTCATTAATTTATATAGGCACCGGGAGGAGTTCAAGACAGAGCATGTGATTTGGCTGAAGCAACTCAGCAAGCAAATAATCCAAAGCTGATGGTGAATGAAGGCCATCTTTTGTGATAGAAAGATAGTTTGTATAATCATACATTGCAATCATGAGAACAACACATATGGTCTTTTTAGTTATCTATAGATATCACTTATCGTCTTGTCTATTGTCAGGCCAAACTTGAGTCGGTGCTATTATTTATTGTCATTTCTATTTATGAGTATGATTTATATTTCATTTCAATTTATAATGTGATTTGGCTCTTTACTTATTTATATAATGTGATGTGAATTAAATATTTACTGTGATATGCATTCGCAATATGGTGGATTTGATAATTCATTGTAAATTATTAATAATAAATAAATAATTTTTGATGATGTCATCTTCATGAATAATGAATGTAGTACGCTAGTAGGTGGATAATCTGCGCGGATGTTGTCTTGCATAAAGCCAGTGACATTGCTCTGTCATTGAATATGGTACAGTATGGCCCCTCTGCTCCTAACATGTGACATTAATCGATCGTCATAGAAGTAGAAAGTTGTTGACGTTCTAGAAAACGTCACCGAAGGTCCCAATTTCGGTGACATTTTTTTGAGCGCGCCGTCACTAGGAGTAATCTGTGACGGGGATTCCATGACGATGCTTGTGACGGCCATAAAACGTCACTCAGGAGTAATTTGTGACGTTATTAGCCATTCGATGACATTTTTTGCCTCGTCACAGTAGGCCCGATCTCTTGTAGTGGAAATCAGCGCAAGGTGCGTATTCAAAAGATTGAGAGGCGATGGGAACGGGAATGGAGGGACTACAGATATGTCACTCCAAGTATATGAAGAAATTCGCTCTCAACCCTCCATGCCCAAGACCTCCATTGGCACCTGGCCAATTGGCAGATCCCACCAGCCTCAAGAGCGGTGAGGACTATCCTGATGAATGGGCAAAGCGCTAGGCCAAACTGATCAAACAAGCAAAGGAAGCAGTGAGGAAATTCAATGAAGATTCTGCTGCTGCTACTACTACTGCTGAGGCCTCTGCAAGCAAGCCGAAGAAGCCCATGCCTAAGAAGCCTACTCACAAGCCAAGTGCTTCACCCTCAATGCCCTCACAGCCAAGTTCCTCAGCAATGCCCTCATGGCCAGATTCTTCAATGCCCTCATGGCCAGATTCTTCAAAGCCCTCATGGCCAATTCCTCAATCTGCTCCTCCTTCAAAGTCCTCAGCTCCTCCGACAAAGTCTTCAGCTGCTCCGACTAAATCCTCTACACCTATGCATCTCGCCACATGTCAAAGGACTACAGGCATCTCAATTGCCTCAGGAGCATCTGCAAGTTCCTCAGCTGCACCAAATTCCTCAAATGGCCCCACTATGTTGAAGAAAAAGGCCACTGCTGGACGAGGCCTTCAACCAAGTCCCCACAAGAAGCAGGTCGCCTTTCAAGTGCCCTCTGATGACGATGAGGCTAATGATGAAGAACTTGCTGAAATCATCAGAGACAGGCAGGCCAGGGCCGCTAGAGCCAAAGGCAGCAATGTGCCAATGCTACTGGATTCGAAGTTGATCCTAGACTTCATCGATTTATGGCACAAGGACCCAAACACACCTTTACCGGAGATGAACCTCACTCCTGGTCAAAGTCATGTTTTGATTGCCTACATTGAAGAAGAGAAGTGGAAATTTGAAGAAGGAAGAAGAGTGAAGAAAGCGCAGCACAAGAAGCAGCGCTACCTCAAGGACAATGTCCTCACTCTTACCCCTGAACAACTCATTGCCTTGCAAGCTGGAATCAAGCAACTGAGTGATGAATTTGATTGCTAATATGCTGACTGGCTTGGAGCCAAAGTCAGATTTGTAAACATTACTGATAAACTCACTTCAAATGTTGCAGCCCCAACGCAACAAGAAAATCCTCAGGCTGACGCATCTGCTCAGCCTACTGAAGAACAAGCCAGCACCGCTGATGACAATCAGGCTGCTGAAGAAAATGAAAGTACCAGGGCTGATGACTGCATTCCAGCCGCTGAAGAAATTGCCAGGGCATCCACTAGTGGTGTGCCTGAAGAAAATGAAGAAGTCAGGGCAACTGCATCGGTTGCGCCTGAAGAAACTGAACCAAATTCCTTTGCTCCTCCTGCGCCTACACCAACTCCGATCCTTCCATCTGCATCAGATGCAAAGAAGACCAAGGCTGCAGAGTGTGCAGCTGTGAAGAAAAGGAAGGCATCAACTTCATTAGATTCTTCAGCTCCGAAGAAGATGAAGCCTTTGACAAGCTCAATTCACAACCCAATTGATGTCGTTCCTGTCTCATTCATGCCATCAAAGGACCTTGTTCCTTTTGGTGAAGATTATGTGATTCCAAGCGAATCCGATGAAGAGAATCCTTCTGTTGCTTCATCAGAGCAGTTGGATGAAGAAATTGAAGTGGATACAATCCCTTCAACACCACTTGTCTCCTCGCCTATGCCTCAGTTCACTGTTGAAGAGGCCGGGGTTGAAGAAATGGAAGATGAGGATGTGGACATTGGTTGTACCACACCTGTACTGAATGATGACTTTTGGGGAAGTCAGCACCCCAACTCTCCAATGTTCACTCCACTTCAAGCAATTCCTCAGTCCCCTGTTGCTACTGAAGCACAAATGGGATCTGAAGAACCTCATGCAACCCCATCTGTCCATGAAGAAATTCTAGCCACTAGTGCTAATGAAAATGTAAATGAAGAATTGAAGACCCATGCTGCAGCTGAAGAAGAGCCTGAAATTCCTCAGTCAGTGGATCCTGAGATTGTGATTCCTGAGGTGGTGATGCAATTGACTGACACTCCTCAGCCCAAGCCAAAGGATCCCTTCTCAAAGAAGCAAAAATTCAAGGCCGATGACTTCTTCGGCAAGCATGTTTTCTTCACTGAATTCAATCCTTATGACAATGCTCGTCTTAGAAGGAAGCGCTTCTGGACTGCCAGCCAGGCAAACTTCTATTCTTCACTGCTTTTCAACAAGGACAAAGTCTTCGACCATGAGCATATTCCTCACGTGGACATGGAATCAATGCCTTGCTTCTCTCAAGTCCTCAGTATGCTTCATGATGCAGGACTGCTCAACTTTTGCTCTGACATCGTTGATTGGAATGAAGAGCTTATTCTTCAGTTCTACGCAACACTGCACATCACAGGTGATGCTGATGATATCAACACTTGGGAGTTGGACTGGATGACCGAAAACACTCATTATAAGGCACCGGCCTATGAATTGCTTCATGCCCTGCCAATCAGTCCTCCACCTGAAGGTGCTTGTTGTCTATACCAAGAGCCTGAACTCACTGCTCATTACATGCAAGTGCTCATGAAGCCTCTGAAGCCCGGTCAAGCCCCAAGGACCAAATTCCCCGTGTAGGAATTGGTGTATGTGCCAAGAACCGTCTATGGCATTCTGACGAAGACTATGAGTCCTATGAAAGGCCACGACTCATCTGATGAGGAAATTGTTGGCATCATGAAGAATATGCTATTCAACATCATGCATGGAATCCCTATCAACTATCATGATTTCTTCATGAGGACTCTAGCAAATGTTGCTCTTTCTCCGTTTGAGCTGAAACCGTATGCTCCTTCGATCATGAGATTCCTCAGAACAAGATCTTCACTCAACTACAAAGCTGATTTTTAGAATCGCCTCAGCTACTTGCCTCCAATTGAAGTCCTCAAGCGGATATATTCCTCAGCTAATGAAAAAGGCAAGGCACCTGCTATTATCGATGAAGGCATTCGTCCATTGGATGGTCAGTTCCACAAAGCTGTATCTTATTCCACCAATCATGACTCTGCCACTCATGATTCTGCTGCCAATGCATCCAAGCCAAATCCTCAAGCCACTGCTCCTCGTGTGATGACTGACCGTGAGCTGCTTCTTAGTCTTCACCAGAAGGTGGATCGAAACCACAAATGGGTTAAGCGCCAGTTTGGTTCTATTCTTCACAACATGACTGCTACACATAATGCAGTGAAGAAAAACCATTACTACCTCCATGAAGTCTTCGATCGCACCTGGGCTATTCTGTCACATCTATATGGTGAAGAAGATCTGAAGCAAATGGGTTTCAAGGAAGATTTTGACTGGTCTGCTCCTCCATCGAAGAAATACAAGAAGGTCAAGGTTCCTTCCTTGTTAGCCAGTTCATTTTCCTCATCACGTGACATGGATGAATATGAAGACTTGGACGACACTGCGGCAGGCCCTACATCGACTCAAGACCCCAACAACACTGGCGCTCCTCCATCATCATGATATTCTTCAGGGGCGTTAGTCCTCATTTTTCAACCCTTTTGGTCAATCAATGACAAAGGGGGAGAAATTTGAGTTAGTCTTCAAACGGGTCTATCTTATATGGGCGTTTTTTTGCTAAGTTACAACTCTCGTTCTTCTGATGACTTTGCTGGATCGAGTTGTAAACTTAAACTCTATGGTGACCTGATACTTTTGCTGAGTTCTTATGCATGCTTATTCCTCATTAATGTCAATGCACGCATGCTGAATTACATCAGTCACCATATTTCATCATGCATTTCAAATTCTTCATATTATATGTCAAATGCGTGTATGAATTACAAGATATAGGGGGAGATCTCCATGATTATACTCTTCAAGTGTGCATTGCTTCAAAAGCAAATTCCTCACTATGCACATCTTCAGGGGGAGTTCTTCTATATCTTGCAATCAAATTCCTCAATATCAGTATTTACACTTCATATGTTTATCCCCGTTGAAAACTTAACCTATATTGTCATCAATCACCAAAAAGGGGGAGATTGTAAGTGCATCTAGTGCCCCTTAGTGATTTTGGTGTATTGAAGACTTATAGGTTAAGGGACTGATGCGTTTGTGAGTGTACACAGGTCTATAAGTCTATGAGGAGTTTGATATTTACAGAGAAAGTCGACCCCTAAAAATGAAGTTCTTCAACTGAAGACTTTGGATTTCTGAAGACTTTCTGAAGACTTTGAAAGTGAAAAAATTGGTGTGACCTTGAAGACTTGGCAATCATTCGAGGAACATGAAGCGTGAAGACTCTTGTTTTTATAGTTTTTCATTTTCTCTTTCTTGAGTCATAGGAAACACCGTACTATTAAAGGGGGTCGAGGAAATACTAAGGAAAAATTTCCATGTGATGCTCAACTCAAAATCCTACACCTACCAATCCCTTCGAGTGAAGCCATTGGAAATCTCATACAGTTCAGTCATATTCTTCAGTGACAGAGACGAAGTTCTTCTAGTCTCTGAGGAATTTGTTCTGACTGAGGAGTTAGGAATTCGCCAGTGCAGATTGCCTACACAGTGAGGAACATGATAGCTCTAAGGCATTTGAGAGTCAAATTTCTGACCATTGTTGTGCTATGCGCCAGCTGTCCCAAAATATCTACCCACCTAACGGTCATATCATTGAAGGGCATTTATGTCTTATCATGTCGGGCTGCTCCCTAGGCTATAAATAGCCACCCCCTACAACCACTAGCTGGTTGCCTGCTCCAAGAGAAACTGACATTTGTCATTTGAGAGCATCCCATCCTCCGAGGACTTTGAGAGAAAATCATAAAGTGAGGAAAACCCAAACCCAAACACACCTACAAACCCAAAGTGATTGAGCATCACTGAAGAGATTGATCCTGTGTGGATCCGACGCTTGTTACTTTTGAAGACTGTGCTTCTTCCAGATGGTTAGGCGTCATGGTCTAGAGCATCCAAGAGGAATTGTGGATCGCCGAGTGACCGAGTTTGTGAAGGTTTGGAAGTCACCTGAAGACTTACCACGAGTGATTGGGCAATGTCTGTGTGACCTTAGCTCAAGGAGAATACGGTGAGGACTGTGTGTCCAGGACTGTGTGTCCTCAGGTTTAAATACCTAGCCGCTCCAACCAGACGTACAACTGAGACAGCAGTTGGAACTGGTCTACCAAATCATTGTCTTCACCAAGCTTACTGGTTCTATTTCCTCAACTCTTTCATTTCCTCATTTCAGTTGTTGTGTGATTGTTCATATTTGTTTGAAGACATTGACCGAAGACTTTCTCAATTTCCTCAGTTTAATTTCTTCAGTCTGTCCGTCTTCATCCTGTGTTATCATGTGCTTATGCTTTCTGTACTCTGTGCTTGTCTTCATTTCATCATGATGACTATGCTTGTGTTCTACTATGTTTACTTTTGAGTACTTACTCTGCTGCAAGTAGTTCTTCATTTAGGAATTTCCTCACTAGCAAATTCCTCGGTGAAGAATTCATAAAAATCGCCTATTCACCCCCCTCTAGTCGATATAATGCACTTTCAGGGGGCACCCGTTAGAGACACAATAATTGATCATTGATCTCTTAGCCGTGTGTGGTGCCCCCTCCACCATAATCCACCTCAGTCATATTGTAGCGGTGCTAAGGCGAAGCCCTGCATCGGTAGCATCATCATTACTGTCATCACGCTGTCATGCTGACGGGACTCTCCCTCAAAGCTCTACTGGATCATGAGTTCGTGGGACGTCACCGAGCTGAACGTGTGCTGAACTCGGAGGTGCCGTGCATTCGGTACTTGGATCGATCGGATCATGAAGACATACGACTACATCAACCGTGTTGTCATAACGCTTCCGCTTATGGTCTACGAGTGTGCGTAGAAAACACTCTCTCCTCTTGTTGCTATGCATCACCATGATCTTGCGTGTGCGTAGGATTTTTTTTGAAATTACTACGTTACTAAACAGTGGTATCAGAGCCAGGTTTATGCGTAGATGTTATATGCACGAGTAGAACACAAGTGAGTTGTGGGTGATACAAGTCATACTGCTTACCTGCATGTCATACTTTGATTCAGCGGTATTGTTGGATGAAGCGGCTCGGACCGGCATTACGTGTACGCTTACGTGAGACTGGTTCTACCGACGTGCTTCGCACACAGGTGGTTGGCGGGTGTCAGTTTCTCCAACTTTAGTTGAATCGAGTGTGGCTATGCCCGGTGCTTGTGAAGGTTAAAACAGCACTAACTTGATGAACTATCGTTGTGGTTTTGATGCGTAGGTAAGAACGGTTCTTGATTAGACCGTAGCAGCCACGTAAAACTTGCAACAACAAAGTAGAGGACGTCTAACTTGTTTTTGCAGGGCATGTTGTGATGTGATATGGTCAAGACATGATGCTAAAGTTTATAGTATGAGATGATCATGTTTTGTTAAAGTTATCGGCAACTGGCAGGAGCCTTATGGTTGTCTCTTTATTGCATAAGATGCAAGTGCCATGTAATTTCTTTACTTTATAGCTATGCGATAGCAATAGTTGCAAAGGCAATAGCTGGTGAGAGATCAAGATGATGGAGATCATGGTGCCATGCCGGTAACAATGGAGATCATGACAGTACTTTGGAGATGGAGATCAAAAGCACAAGATGATGATGGCCATACATGTCACATATTTTGGTTGCATGTGATGTTCATCTTTTATGCATCTTATTTTGCTTAGTTCGGCGGTAGCTTTATAAGATGATCCCTTACTAAAATTTCAAGGTATAAGTGTTCTCCCTGAGTATGCACCGTTGCGACAGTTCTTCGTGCCGAGACACCAAGTGATGATCGGGTGTGATAAGCTATATGTTCACGTACAACGGGTGCAAGCCAATTTTGCACACGCAGAATACTCGGGTTAAACTTGACGAGCCTAGCATATGCAGATATGGCCTCGGAACACCGGAGACCGAAAGGTCGAGCGTGAATCATATAGTAGATATGATCAACATATATAGTGATGTTCACCATTGAAAACTACTCCATCTCACATGATGATCGGACATGGTTTAGTTGATTTGGATCACGTGATCATTTAGATGACTAGAGGGATGTCTATCTAAGTGGGAGTTCTTAAGTAATATGATTAATTGAACTTTAATTTATCATGAACTTAGTCCTGGTAGTATTTGCATATCTATGTTGTAGATCAATAGCTCGCGATGTTGTTCCCCACTTATTTTTGATATGTTCCTAGAGAAAACTAAGTTGAAAGATGTTAGTAGCAATGATGTGAATTGGATCCGTGATCTGAGGATTATCCTCATTGTTGCACAGAAGAATTATGTCCTTGATGCACCGCTAGGTGACAGACCGATTGCAGGAGCAAATGCAGACGTTATGAACGTTTGGCAAGCCTGATATGATGACTACTTGATAGTTTAGTGCACCATGCTTTACGGCTTAGAATCGGGGCTTCAAAGACATTTTTGAAACGTCATGGAGCATATAAGATGTTCCAAGATTTGAAATTAGTATTTCAGACTCATGCCCGTGTTGAGAGGTATGAGACCTCTGACAGTACTTTGCCTAAAAGATGGAGCAGAATAGCTCAACCAGTGAGCATGTGCTCAGATTGTCTGGGTACTACAATTGCTTGAATAAAGTGGGAGTTAATCTTACAGATAAGATAGTAATTGACAAAGTTCTCTAGTCACTATCACCAAGTTACTAGAACTTCGTGATGAACTATAATATGCAAGGGATGACGAAAACAATTCCCAAGCTCTTCACGATGCTAAAATCGGCGAAGGTAGAAATCAAGAAAAACATCAAGTGTTGATGGTTGACAAGACCACTAGTTTCAAGAAAAGGGGCAAAGGGAAGAAGGGGAACTTCAAGAAGAATGGCAAACAAAGTTGTTGCTCGAGTGAAGAAGCCCAAGTCTGGACCTAAGCCTGAGACTAAGTGCTTCTACTGCAAAGGGACTGGTCACTGGAAGCGGAACTACCCCAAGTAATTGGCGGATAAGAAGGATGGCAAAAGTGAACATAGGTATATTTGATATACATATTATTGATGTGTACTTTACTAGTGTTTATAGCAACCCCTCGGTATTTGATACTGGTTCAGCTGCTAAAAGTAGTATCTCAAAACGGGAGTTGCAAAATGAACAGAAACTAGTTAAGGGCGAGGTGACGATGTGTGTTGGAAGTAGTTCCAAGATTGATATGATCATCATTGCACACTCCCCATACTTTTGGGATTAGTGTTGAACCTAAATAAGTGTTATTTGGTGTTTGCGTTGAGCATAAATATGATTTGATCATGTTTATTGCAATACGGTTATTCATTTAAGTTAGAGAATAATTGTTGTTTTGTTTACATGAATAAAACCTTCTATGGTCATACACCCAATGAAAATGGTTTGTTCAATCTCGATCGTAGTGATACACATATTCATAATATTGAAGCCAAAAGATGCAAAGTTAATAATGATAGTGCAACATATTTGTGGCACTACCGTTTAGGTCATATTGGTGTAAAGAGCATGAAGAAACTCCATGCTGAGGGGCTTTTGGAATCACTTGATTATGAATCACTTGATGCTTGCGAACCATGCCTCATGGGCAAGATGACTAAGACTCCGTTCTCCGGAACAATGGAGCGAGCAACTGACTTATTGGAAATAATACATATTGATGTATGCGGTCCGATGAGTGTTAAGGCTCGCGGCAAGCATCATTATTTTCTGACCTTCACAGATGATTTGAGCAGATATGGGTATATCTACTTGATGAAACATAAGTCTGAAACATTTGAAAAGTTCAAAGAATTTCAGAGTGAAGTGGAGAATCATTGTAACAAGAAAATAAAAGTTTCTATGATATGATCGCTGAGGTAAAATATTTGAGTTACGAGTTTGGCCTTCGGTCAAAACAATGTGAAATAGTTTCACCACTCACGCCACATGGAACACCACAGTATAATGGTGTGTCCAAACGTCATAATGTACTTTATTAGATATGATGTGATCTACGATGTCTCTTACCGATTTACCACTATCATTTTGGGATTATGCATTAGAGACAGCTGCATTCACGTTAAACAGGGCACCATCTAAATCCGTTGAGACGACACCATATGAACTATGGTTTGGCAAGAAACCAAAGTTGCCGTTTCTTAAAGTTTGGGGTTGTGATGCTTATGTGAAAAAGTTTCATCCTGATAAACTCAAAGCCAAATCGGAGAAATGTGTCTTCATAGGATACCCTAAGGAGACAGTTGGGTACACCTTCTATCACAGATACGAAGGCAAGACATTCGTTGCTAAGAATGGATCCTTTCTAGAGAAGGAGTTTCTCTCGAAAGAGTGAGTGGGAGGAAAGTAGAAATTGATGAGGTAACTGTACCTGCTCCCTTATTGGAAAGTAGTTCATCATAGAAATCTGTTCCTATGACTCCTACACCAATTAGCGAGGAAGCTAATGGTGATGATCATGTAACTTCAGATCAAGTTACTACCGAACCTTGTAGGTCAACCAGAGTGAGATCCGCACCAGAGTGGTACAGTAATCCTGTTCTGGAGGTCATGTTACTTGACCATGACAAACCTACGAACTATGAGGAAGCGATGATGAGCCCAGATTCCGCGAAATGGCTTGAGGCCATGAAATATGAGATGGGATCCATGTATGAGAACAAAGTGTGGACTTTGGTTGACTTGCCCGATGATCGGCAAGCCATAGAAAATAAATGGATCTTCAAGAGGAAGGCGGACGCTGATAGTAGTGTTACTATCTACAAAGCTAGACTTGTTGAAAAAGGTTTTGACAAAGCTCAAGGTGTTGACTACGATGAGATTTTCTCACTCGTAGCGATGCTTAAGTCTGTCCGAATCATGTTAGCAAATTGCCACATTTTATGAAATCTGGCAAATGGATGTCAAAACTACATTCCTTAATGGATTTCTTAAAGAAGAGTTGTATATGATGCAACCAGAAGGTTTTGTCGATCCTAAAGGTGCTAACAAAATGTGCAAACTCCAGTGATCCATCTATGGACTGGTGCAAGCATCTCGGAGTTGGAATATACGCTTTGATGAGTTGATCAAAGCATATAGTTTTATATAGACCTGCGGTGAAGCACATATTTACAAGAAAGTGAGTGGGAGCACTACAACATTTCTGATAAGTATATGTGAATCACATATTGTTGATCGGAAATAATGTAGAATTTTCTAGAAAGCATAAAGGAGTATTTGAAAGGAGTTTTTCAAAGAAAGACCTCAGTGAAGCTGCTTACATATTGAGCATCAAGATCTATAGAGATAGTTCAAGACGCTTGATAAGTTTTTTCAATGAGTACATACCTAGACAAGATTTTGAAGTAGTTCAAAATGGAACAGTCAAAGAAAGAGTTCTTGCATGTGTTACAAGGTGTGAAATTGAGTAAGACTCAAAACCCGACCACGTCAGAAGATAGAAAGAGAATGAAAGTCATTCCCTATGCCTCAGCCATAGGTTCTATAAAGTATGCCATGCTGTGTACCAGATCTATTGTATACCCTACACTGAGTTTAGCAAGGGAGTACAATAGTGATCTAGGAGTAGATCACTGGACAGCGGTGATATGTTTCTCGATTATGGAGGTGACAAAAGGTTCATCGTAAAGGGTTACGTCGATGCAAGTTTTGACACTGATCCAGATAACTCTAAATCTCAATCTGGATACATATTGAAACTGGGAGCAATTAGCTAGAGTAGCTCCGTGCAGAGCATTGTTGACATAGAAATTTGCAAAATACATACGGATCTGAATGTTGCAGACCCGTTGACTAAACTTCTCTCACAAGAAAAACATGATCACACCTTAGTACTCTTTGGGTGTTAATCACATGGCGATGTGAACTAGATTACTCACTCTAGTAGACCCTTTGAGTGTTGGCCACATGGCGATGTGAACTATGGATATTAATCACATGGTGATGTGAACTATTGGTGTTAAATCACATGGTGATGTGAACTAGATTATTGACTCTAGTGCAAGTGGGAGACTGAAGGAAATATGCCCTAGAGGCAATAATAAAGTTATTATTTATATTTCCTTATATCATGATAAATGTTTATTATTCATGCTAGAATTGTATTAACCGGAAACTTACTACATGTGTAAATACATACACAAACAGAGTGTCACTAGTATGCCTCTACTTGACTAGCTCGTTGAATCAAAGATGGTTTAGTTTCTTAGCCATAGACATGAGTTGCCATTTGATTAACGGGATCACATCATTAGAGAATGATGTGATTGACTTGACCCATTCCGTTAGCTTAGCACTTGATCGTTTAGTATTGCTATTGCTTTCTTCAAGACTTATACATGTTCCTATGACTATGAGATTATGTAACTCCCGAATACCGGAGAGGAACACTTTGTGGGCTACCAAACATCACAACGTAACTAGGTGATTATAAAGGTGCTCTACAGGTGTCTCCGATGGTACCTGTTGAGTTGGCATAGATCAAGATTAGGATTTGTCACTCTGATTGTCAGAGAGGTATCTCTAGGCCCTCTTGGTAATGCACATCACTATAAGCCTTGCAAGCAATGTGGCTAATGAGTTAGTTGCGGGATGATGCATTACAGAACGAGTAAAGATACTTGTCGATAACGAGATTGAACTAGGTATTGAGATACCGACGATCGAATCTCGGTCAAGTAACATACCGATGACAAAGGGAACAATGTATGCTGTTATGCGGTTTGACCGATAAAGATCTTCATAGAATATGTGGAAGCCAATATGAGCATCTAGGTTCCGCTATTGGTTATTGACCGGAGACGTGTCTCGGTCATGTCTACATAGTTCTTGAACCCGTAGGGTCCGCACGCTTAAAGTTCTGTGACGATCGGTATTATGAGTTTATGTGATTTGATGTACAGAAGGTAGTTCAGAGTCCCAGATGAGATCGGGGACATGACAAGGAGTCTCGAAATGGTCGAGATGTAAAGATCGATATATTGGACGGCTATATTCGGACATCAAAAAGGTTCCGAGTGATTCGGGTATTTTTTGGAGTACCGGAGAGTTACGGGAATTCATCGAAGAGTATATGGGACTTATTGGGATTTAGGGGGAATAGAGAGGGGAGGTTGCGCCCCCCCAAGGCTTATTCCGAGTTGGAATAGGGGGAGGGGTGGCGCCCCCTCCTTCCTTCTCTTCTCTTTTCCCTTTCCTTCTCTCCTACTCCTACTACTTGGAAAGGCTCCTAGTTCTACTAGGAAAGGGGGGATCCTACTCCCGGTAGGATTAGGACTCCCCTAGGGCGCGCCATAGAGAGGGCCGGCCCTCTCCCTCCTCCACTCCTTTATATACGAGGAGGGGGGCATCCCTTGGAGACACAACAATTGATCATTGATCTCTTAGCCGTGTGCGGTGCCCCCCTCCACCATAATCCACCTCGGTCATATCGTAGCAGTGCTTACGTGAAGCCCTGCATCGGCAGCATCATCATCACCATCATCACGTCGTCGTGCTGATGGAACTCTCCCTCGAAGCTCTGCTGGATCATGAGTTCATGGGACGTCACCAAGCTGAACGTGTGCTGAACTCGGAGGTGTCGTGCGTTCAGTACTTGGATCGGTCAGATCGTGAAGACGTACGACTACATCAACCGCGTTGTCATAACACTTCCGCTTATGGTCTACAATGGTACGTAGACAACACTCTCCCCACTCATTGCTATGCATCACCATGATCTTGCGTGTGCGTAGGAATTTTTTTGAAATTACTACGTTACCCAACAGCTACCACCCTCTAATCTGGACCATGAAGATCGCCTTTGCCTCCTAGGGTTTGCTTCTCGTCTTGAGCCTAGTAGCCCCCTTGTAGTTGATGAGGTTGGGCTCTATGGTGCTTAGCCACCCTTAGTACAGGACCCCGTCATGAGTCCCCTCCTCTTGGTGGGCGCAAGGGGGGAATCCTTCCCCCCCTTGTGGCGCCCACTCCCCTCCCTCCAACCTATATATACTACATGATTTTGACCTTTGGAGATACAAGTTTTGGAGCCTCCTCTAGTTCTCTAGTTCTCGTTCCAGTTGATCCAGTTAGAGCTAGATCTAATCATATCTAGTCCTCATAACTAGAAGCCAGACAAGAAACAACAACTCGAGAACTAGGCAAAGCATATTTTCTCCCTGGTAATCGAGACCACATCAAGAACACCACAACTGGATCGTAGGCTTTTACCTTCACCGCAAGGGGCCAAACCAGTATAAACTCCCTGTGTCCTTTGTCCGGTTTAACCCCTTTAAGCTAATATCATTGCGATGGCTCCACGACTAAGTCCTTTCGTTAGGACATCTGACGTGATAGTTCCACGACAGTTGGCGCCCACCGTGGGGCTATCGCATGATGGTTTCGAGTTCGTGAAGGGCAGGTTCGAAGGGCTCAAGGGATACGTGGTTAGCCGGATGACCAAGAGTCATCGCGGAAATCTCTACATCGACGACGCAGGCTAGGGCCCCGAGATCGGCTCAATCGAGTACGGGTACCGGGTCCCCTTTGGAGGAATTCACATTTTTCATCGGCAAGATCGGCGAACCGGGCCCTAAGCCAGACATCTCCACCGACCTCGTCGAGACGGCTCAGCGTGCAAGCCCTGCCGGGGTTCAGCCTGCCGTGAAGCGGGCGTTGGTAGGGTTCATCCATGATACTGAGTCTGAACCGGTATCTGATGGTGAGACGGCTATCTACTCCGACGGCGGATCATCTACCAGAGAGACTGAGTCGTTGTATCAGGTTCAGGATGGCCTGTTTGAGAGTTATTCCGACGGCAACAGTATTTCAGAATCTTTTGAACAGCCAAACCGAGTCGCAATCTTTATGGCTGGTACACAACTCGCACCTCAATCTTCAACAGCAGCGGCAATGATTTCCGAGTTGGTAGCTGGGGCAGGAGGCCCTGCGCGTTGGCCGGCTCAAGTTCTATCCCGTTTATTGGATGCCTGGACGACGTTGCTAACTACAGCCGTCACCCCAGTGACTCAAGATCAACATAATACAGAGGTTGCAAAGCTGCGGGATCAGATAACTCAGGCCAAGGAGGATTTGGCAGCCGAGGAAACCAGGATGGCTGAGGAACGGGACGCTTTGGATGCCCAGTCACAAAGGATTCAGGCCAAAAATTACCGACTCATGTTAGATCAGAACGCTTTGAATGACGTACTAAGGAGAAGGCATCAGTATCGCCTGCCAACGGATTACAATGCGATGAATCTCTTCAGTACGCCGGTAGCAGGAACCAACAACCCGGTAGCGATAAACCGGACCGCAATGCCTAGGACCAGAGCGCCGGATCAACCACAGGTGATGGGCCTGCCTCGACAAACAGATAACCCGCCGCAGTACATGACATCCCCGCCGGGTCACTTCTCCACCCCTTTAGACAACATGATTGCCGTGGCGTCTCATTTGGCAGCTATTCCAATGGAGGGTGAGTCCCCAGCGGCGGTTGAGACGCGACGGGCCAGGGATCTTCTTCAGACTATCATGGTGCAGCAGCAGGCTTATTCATACAACCGAGACAGGATTCATTCAACCCCTCGCCCAAGCAAGAGCTACAGCAGGCACATGGATGAACCGGTTGTGTCAAGCAGTGTGCGGAACCGAGACGCCCCGCGAGGGCCTAATCCGGCGCGTGGTGGTGCAAATGCTCAGGACATAGTGGATAATGGCAGAGCATGAAGGGAGGCAGCGTTAGCAGCACAGTACTCGGGTCATCATCAACCCGCCCCGGTTCAGCCAGCGGCGTCAGTGGAACGAGGACTTGCTTTCAGCTCCTGGGGAGTGCCGTGTCTCATCCCGGCTCTATGCAATGTGCGATTACCCAAGGATTTCAAGGGCTCGCGTAAGGTGCCTAACTACATCGTTGAATTAAACCCCGAGTCATGGGTCAAAAGTTACGAGATGGCTATGGAGATGCTGAATGTAGAGGAAGCGGCATGTGCAAAGTACTTCACCATGATGTTAGAAGGAACAGTTCGCTCTTGGTTAAAGAGCCTGGCCGCTAACTCCATCGGTTCATGGGATGAGTTGAAGGCCCGATTTATAGCCAACTTCAAATATACATGCAAGAAAACCATGTCAATTGTGGATCTGGTTGCTTGTGTCCAAGGGGAAAACGAATCAACGACCCATTGGGTGCACCGGGTTTCGGAAATTCTACATTCATTAGACCATATCAGGGCTGATTCGGCAATCATAACATTGGAAGGCAATTGCCGGTTTAAGTCGCTGAAAATGAAATTGGGACGGCTCAAATGCCACTGCAATGACATGGGAACGCTTATGGCAGCCTTGGTTAAGTATGCTAATTCTGATAATACCAAGGAACCCGATTCTGACGAACAGAAACCGGAGAAGGGAAAGAAGAACGGCGGGGCGAAGGGACAGCAGCATAACTAGGGGGGCCATGGGAACAATGGTAAGCGTAAAGCAGACAATTCGAATTTTGTGGCTAACACCAATGTGCAGGGCAATGCGCAGCGTTGTAAGGGTAAACTGCCCCAGCGCGGTGGAGGCATGAATCTGGAGCGCCTGTTAAACCAGCCCTGCCCAAAGCACAGGAAGAAGGAGGTTCCGGCCACACACCTTTGGAAGGATTGCTTCATTATGAAGGAGTTCAAAAAATTTGATCTCTTCCGGTATGATCAGGGTCCATCTGGCGGTTCAGGTCCAGGATATCACGGGCTGGGTTACGGCGGTGGCGGTTCAAACTCTGGATTTCAGAATAATCAGGGAAACCAGAACAACCAAAGTGGTCACAACCAGCAGAATAATCAGGGGAATCAGCAGCAATCAGGTTTTCAAGTCACCCAAAGCAGTTGAATGGCGGGCAGTATCATGTTTTCACTACTAGCTGTGTAAGCGCGATCAGAAGCTTCACAAGAGGGAAGTTAATGCTGTTGAACCGACAGTACCCCGTTACTTGCGTTGGTCCGAGCAGCCCATTGTGTGGAGTAGAGAGGATCATCCGCCCCGGGTTGATAATCTGGGTCAGCTGGCTTTAGTGGTGGCACCTCAGGTGGGGGGTTACAAGTTCACCAAAGTACTCATGGATGGAGGGAGCAGCATCAACATCTTGTATTATGAAACCTTCCGTTGCATGGGATTGACGGATAAAAATCTTAAACTGTCAAACACTGTTTTTCACGGTGTAGTACCAGGTAAATCGGCATATCCGGTCGGCAAGATAGCTTTGGAGGTTGTGTTTGGTGATGAGCATGATTCCAGGTCAGAAACTTTGACCTTTGAAGTGGTGACTCAAGGTGATTTCAAAAATCACTAATGGTAATGTTCGTGCGGTGAAGGAGTGACAACATCGTTGCTCCAGTCCAAAGCCTCTTTACCAAAGTCTTTGGAATATTTCTTGGAGCAGAGATTGACGCTGTGAAGAATGTGTTTATAAGAGATTTCATTGTAATTCTTAGTCATAGGAGTTACTTTGTATTTTCTTGGACGTTAGGTCCAATAGTGTACCTGTAATTGTTATGAGTATGAATAAAGTTATAAGTGTTTAAAAAAACTGGTTTTGGGAAGGTTCCACATCCTTCCCTGGACTGGTTTTTTCTAGTTTCTTTTTTTCTTTCATGTTTTTATTTCCTATTTTTATTTTTTATTTTATTCTTATTTTTAAATTTGCAGTAATCTTTAAAATCATGAACTATTTGTTTTAATTTTATTTTTCATTTCCATTTTGCAAACATCTTTTTCAAATTCGTGAATAGTTTTTTGGAATCATGAACATTTTTTTGAACTTACGTACTTTTTCACTTTTCACTTTTTTTGTGAATTTTCTTTTTAAATTTGCAAACACTTTTATGTTCATCGAATTCAAAAAATGTTCCACAATGGAAAAAATGTCCAAAAATGTTCATGAAATTCAATTTTTGTTCATTGGATTTAAAAAATGTTCATCAAAATTCAAAATTTGTTCATCGAATTGCAAAAATGTTCATCAAATTCCAAATTTGTTCATAAGCTTTCAGCAAATGTTGGTCAAATTCAAAATTTGTTCATTGAACTCAAAAAAAATCCATCCATTTTTTCAAATTATTTTTTCTTGACTATAAATTTTGTTCATCAAGTTCAAAAACTGTTCCTCAAATTCAAATTGTATTCATCAAATACAATAAATGTTCACCATTATTAGAAAATTCTCACCAAAGTAAGACAATGTTCATACTTTTAAAATCGTGAACATTTTTTGAATTCAAGAACTATTTGCAATTGGGTAAACATTGTTTTAATCCGCGAGCATTTATCATTTCCCGAAGTTGTTTTTTTATCATGAACAATTTTTAAATTCACAAGCATTTCACAATTTGCAACTTGTTTTGTTGAAATCCCGGATTATTTTTAAAAAGGAAAAAAGTTAAAACGGAGAAAAGCAAAAAAAACACAAGGTGCTTCCCGCCCCGCACATGGGCCGGCCTAAGAGGGGAGCGGGGGATGCAGAAGGGTACCGTGATGGGAAGGATTGTAGTACTCCAGGACACATGCATAACCCGATGTCTTCGTATCCTCGCGTTTCTGAGCCTACATGAGCAACATGACCTAATCAATCAGACGGTGCCAAGCTATCACGCCGAAAGACGAGTGCCGCACGTTCGCACATTGGGTTTACCGATTGTCCATAGTCATTGCATTGTACCGGTTGATGGGCGTTGTTTGGAGAGCAAGAGAAAAGAGACATGGTGGTGGACTTGTTTCTTTCAAAAATCAAATCATCTGTATGGATGGAAAAAAACCTGACACTGATGGGCCATTGCAAAGAAGAGAAGGTCGAAAAAAGTATACATTGCTCGTCCATACTGTTGGGGAACGTTGCAGAAAATAAAAAATTTCCTACGGTTTCACCAAGATCCATCTATGAGTTCATCTAAGCAACGAGTGATAGGAGAGAGATGCATCTACATACCACTTTGTAGATCGCGTGCGGAAGCATTCAAGAGAACGGGGTTGAGGTAGTCGTTCTCGTCGTGATCCTATCACCGGAGATCCTAGCGCCGAACAGACGGCACCTCCGCGTTCAACACACATATGGTCAGCGTGACGTCTCCTCCGTCTTGATCCAGCAAGGGGGAAGGAGAGGTTGATGAAGATCCAGCAGCACGACGGCATGGTGGTGGATGCAGCAGAACTCCGGCAGGGCTTCGCCAAGCTATTGCGGGAGGAGGACGAGGTGTAGCAGGGGGAGGGAGGCGCCAAGACACAGGGTGCGGCTGCCCTCCCTTCCCCCTCCTTTATATAGGCCCCCAAGGGGGGCGCCGGCCCTGGGAGATCCAATCTCCCAAGGGGGGCGGCGGCCAGGGGGGTGGAGTGCCCCCCAAGGCAAGTGGGGCATGCCCCCCACCTAGGGTTTCCAACCCTAGGCGCAGGGGGCCCAAGGGGGGTGCACCAGCCCACTAGGGGCTGGTTACCCTCCCACTTCAGCCCATGGGGCCCTCTGGGATAGGTGGCCCCACCTGGTGGACCCTCGGGACCCTTCCGGTGGTCCCGGTACAATACCGGGTGACCCCGAAACTTTCCCGATGGCCGAAATAGCACTTCCTATATATAATTCTTTACCTCCGAACCATTCCGGAACTCCTTTTGACGTCCGGGATCTCATCCGAGACTCCGAACAACATTCGGTTTGCTGCATACTCATATTCATACAACCCTAGCGTCACCGAACCTTAAGTGTGTAGACCCTACGGGTTCGGGAGACATGCAGACATGACCGAGACGGTTCTCCAGTCAATAACCAACAGCGGGATCTGGATATCCATGTTGGCTCCCACATACTCCTCGATGATCTCATCGGATGAACCATGATGTCGAGGATTCAAGTAACCCCGTATAATATTCCCTTTGTCAGACGATATGTTACTTGCCTGAGATTCGATCGTCGGTATCCCAATACCTCGTTCAATCTCGTTGCCGGCAAGTCACTTTACTCGTACCATAATGCATGATCCCGTGACCAGACACTTGGTCACTTTGAGCTCATTATGATGATGCACTACCGAGTGGGCCCAGTGATACCTCTCCGTAATACGGAGTGACAAATCCCAGTCTCGATCCATGTCAACCCAACAGACACTTTCGGAGATACCTGTAGTGCACCTTTATAGTCACACAATTACGTTGTGACGTTTGGTACACCCAAAGCACTCCTACGGTATCCGGGAGTTACACGATCTCATGGTCTAAGGAAGAGATACTTGACATTAGAAAAGCTCTAGCAAAATGAACTACACGATCTTGTGCTATGCTTAGGATTGGGTCTTGTCCATCACATCATTCTCCTAATGATGTGATCCCATTATCAACGACATCCAATGTTCATAGTCAGGAAACCATGACTATCTGTTGATCAACGAGCTAGTCAACTAGAGGCTTACTAGGGACATATTATGGTCTATGTATTCACACGTGTATTACGATTTCCGGATAATACAATTATAGCATGAATAAAGATAATTATCATGAACAAGGAAATATAATAATAATCCTTTTATTATTGCCTCTAGGGCATATTTCCAACAGTCTCCCACTTGCACTAGAGTCAATAATCTAGTTACATTGTGATGAATCGAACACCCATAGAGTTCTGGTGTTGATCATGTTTTGCTCGCGAAAGAGGTTTAGTCAACGGATCTGCGACATTCAGATCCGTATGTACTTTGCAAATATCTATGTCTCCATCTTGAACATTTTCACGGATGGAGTTGAAACGATGCTTGATGTGCCTGGTCTTCTTGTGAAACCTGGGCTCCTTGGCAAGGGCAATAGCTCCAGTGTTGTCACAAAAGAGTTTGATCGGCCCTGACGCATTGGGTATGACACCTAGGTCGGTGATGAACTCCTTCACCCAGATTGCTTCATGCGCTGCCTCCGAGACTGCCATGTACTCTGCTTCACATGTAGATCCCGCCACGACGCTCTGCTTGCAGCTGCACCAGCTTACTGCTCCACCATTCAACATATACATGTATTCGGTTTGTGACTTAGAGTCATCCAGATCTGTGTCGAAGCTAGCGTCGACGTAACCCTTTACAACGAGCTCTTCGTCACCTCCATAAACGAGAAACATGTCCTTTGTCCTTTTCAGGTACTTCAGGATATTCTTGACCGCTGTCCAGTGTTCCTTGCCTGGATTACTTTGGTACCTTCCTACCAAACTTACGGCAAGGTTTACATCAGGTCTGGTACACAGCATGGCATACATAATAGATCCTATGGCTGAGGCATAGGGGATGACACTCATATCTTCTTTATCTTTTGCCGTGGTCGGACATTGAGCCCTGCTCAATTTCATACCTTGCAATACAGGCAAGAACCCTTTCTTGGACTGATCCATTTTGAACTTCTTCAAAATCTTATCAAGGTATGTGCTTTGTGAAAGACCTATGAGGCGTCTCGATCTATCCCTATAGATCTTGATGCCTAATATGTAAGCAGCTTCTCCAAGGTCCTTCATTGAAAAACACTTATTCAAGTAGGCCTTAATGCTGTCCAAGAATTCTATATCATTTCCCATCAAAAGTATGTCGTCTACATATAATATGAGAAATGCTACAGAGCTCCCACTCACTTTCTTGTAAACGCAGGCTTCTCCATAAGTCTGCATAAACCCAAATGCTTTGATCATCTCATCAAAGCGAATGTTCCAACTCCGAGATGCTTGCACCAGCCCATAAATGGATCACTGGAGCTTGCATACTTTGTTAGCATTCTTAGGATCGACAAAACCTTCCGGCTGCATCATATACAGCTCTTCCTTAAGATAACCGTTAAGGAATGCCATTTTGACGTCCATCTGCCATATCTCATAATCATAGTATGCGGCAATTGCTAACATGATTCGGACGGACTTAAGCTTCACTACGGGAGAGAAAGTCTCATCATAGTCAATCCCTTGAACTTGCCGATAACCCTTAGCGACAAGTCGAGCTTTATAGATGGTGACATTACCATCCGCGTCCGTCTTATTCTTAAAGATCCATTTGTTTTCTATCGCTCGCCGATCATCGGGCAAGTCAGTCAAAGTCCATACTTTGTTTTCATACATGGATTCTATATCGGATTGCATGGCTTCTAGCCATTTGTTGGAATCTGGGCCCACCATCGCTTCTTCATAGTTCGAAGGTTCACCGTTGTCTAACAACATGATTTCCAGGACAGGGTTGCCATACCACTCTGGTGTGGAACGTGTCCTTGTGGACCTACGAAGTTCAGTAGCAACTTGATCCGAAGTACCTTGATCATCATCATTAATTTCCTCTCCAGTCGGTGTAGGCACCACAGGAACATTTTCCTGAGCTGCACTATTTTCCGTTTCAAGAGGTAGTACTTCATCGAGTTCTAATTTCCTCCCACTTACTTCTTTCGAGAGAAACTCCTTTTCCAGAAAGGATCCATTCTTGGCAACAAAGATCTTGCCCTCGGATCTTAAGTAGAAGGTATACCCAATGGTTTCCTTAGGTATCCTATGAAGATGCATTTTTCCGACTTGGGTTCGAGCTTTTCAGGTTGAAGTTTCTTGACATAAGCATCGCATCCCCAAACTTTTAGAAACGACAGCTTAGGTTACTTCCCAAACCATAATTCATACGGTGTTGTCTCAACGGATTTAGACGGCGCCCTATTTAAAGTGAATGTAGCTGTCTCTAGAGCGTATCCCCAAAATGATAGCGGTAAATCGGTAAGAGACATCATAGATCGCACCATATCCAATAGAGTGCGATTGCAATGTTCGGACACACCATTACGCTGAGGTGTTCCAGGCGGCATGAGTTGTGAAACGATTCCACATTTCCTTAAGTGCGTACCAAATTCGTGACTTAAATATTCACCTCCACGATCCGATCGTAAGAATTTTATCTTTCGGTCATGTTGATTCTCTACTTCATTCTGAAATTCCTTGAACTTTTCAAAGGTTTTAGACTTGTGTTTCATCAAGTAGACATACCCATATCTACTTAAGTCATCAGTGAGAGTGAGAACATAACGATATCCTCCGCGAGCCTCAATGCTCATTGGACCACACACATCAGTATGTATGATTTCCAATAAGTTGGTTGCTCGCTCCATTGTTCCGGAGAACGGAGTCTTGGCCATCTTGCTCATGAGGCATGGTTCGCATGTGTCAAATGATTCATAATCGAGAGACTCTAAAAGTCCATCAGCATGGAGCTTCTTCATGCACTTGACACCAATGTGACCAAGGCGGCAGTGCCACAAGTATGTGGGACTATCGTTATCAACTTTACATCTTTTGGTATTCACACTATGAATATGTGTAATATTACGCTCGAGATTCATTAAGAATAAACCATTGACCATCGGGGCATGACCATAAAACATATCTCTCATATAAATAGAACAACCATTATTCTTGGATTTAAATGAGTAGCCATCTCATATTAAACGAGATCCAGATACAATGTTCATGCTCAAACTTGGCACTAAATAACAATTATTGAGGTTTAAAACTAATCCCGTAGGTGGCCACATGCTAGGGGTCTTCCTCTCTCGGTTCCAAACAACCACACACTATCTCCTCACCTTGCCTCCGTTGTCGAAGATGCATGTGTGATATGTTTGCATAAGACACACATGCTTTTTCTCTACTTTTATCATGTGTTGTCCATGTCTCTTTCACACACGCACACACACTTTTTTCACTCTCTCTCTCTCTCTCGTTAGGGACTCTGTTACGTCCATAAGCATATGGATGTTTTGAAAAGTCAAATCTCAAAAAAGTTTGACCAGGTATATGTGGAGAAAAACATTTACATCTGGAATGATCATTAGATTCATGACAACATGTACTTACTTCATACTATCATTTATCTTTGGTATTGTAGATATAAGTAATTTCTTTATAAACTTCGTCAAAGTTTCAAAAGTTTGACTTAAAAAAAATGTTGGAACTACATTATCAAACGGAGGGAGTAGCTCTTTCTCTCTCTCTCTCTCTCTCTCTCTCTCTGCTATCTCTCACGGGCGTCCCCTCTCACTCGAACTCTCTATACCGACGGATTATATGCTCATTGTGTCAGCGTATAGCTCCGTATATTGTTTAGTTGACCGGTCAACCAATCCACATGCTGCGTTGTCAGCTCGTGTTCTGTATCTTGGTGTGCTGGCCCATGTGGCAGTGGGTGAAAATAAGTAAACTAGAGGCCCATCTGACACGCGGTGAAGTAAACAAAGTTGAAACCACTCGGGGTAGCACCCCGCATGCTAGTAAATTGAGGGCGCATTGAGGACAAACTTCTTGTGTGAAAAGGACGCACTCACGCACAATTCACCACTGCGCGGCGGCATGCATAGAAGGACGCACTCGCGCACACCTAGCACACAACACACACCAGCACACGTGTACACCGGCGTCGCCGCCGGTTGAGATGGATAGCAAGGCAGCCAACAAGCGGAGGCGGTTCGAGCCAAAACCGCATCCGGTGAGCCTGGACTTCATCAACAGCTTCCCCGACGACATGCTGCTCGTCATCATCGGCCTCCTCCCCACCAAATCTGCCGTGCGGACCGCCCTGCTCTCCTGGCGGTGGCGCCCCTCTGGCGCTGCGTCCCCCACAACCTCACCGTCGACAGCTGCCTCTGCGACAGGGATTGCAAACATATGGCCGTAGTCTCCAAGATCCTTTCATCGCACCCTGGGCCAGCCAGACGCCTTGACATCCGCATGTTCAGTACCAACTGCAAGGTCCAACCCAAGTTTGACGAGTGGTTCTTATCCCCCGCCATAGATCATCTCGAGGAGCTCAGCTTTGAAGCTGGACGATGTCGCTCTCTGCCGCCGTCCGCGCTCCGCCTCACGCCAACGCTGCGCCGCGCCAGCTTCTGCTCCTGTTATCTTCCCCAGATTAATGTCGTGTCCGCCCTTCTTCTCCCTCAACTCAAGCAGCTCGACCTCTTCGACGTTGTCATCTCGAAGAAGGCTATTGAGCACCTGCTCCGCAGCTGTACTACGCTCGAGTACCTTCGTCTTGAGCAGATCCACGGGTTCATTAGCCTCCACATTGCCTCGACGAATCTCCGATGGATTTATGTGTCTTGCTAGCCCCGCAACAAGACATCAATTGGGAAGAGATCACTCCAGCTGTTCCACGTTATGGTCATTGAGAATGCGCCTTTCCTTGAGAGATTGCTTGTATCGGATCTAGAAGGTCCAACAAAAATCAGGGTCATTTGACGTGCCGAAATTGGCAGCGTTGGTGTACTCGTCTGCCAAATTCTCCGAACTCTTTATTGGATCCGTAATCGTTCAGGTACAACACTCATATTCTTCTCCGTCTTCTTGAAATTCACATTTTTAAATTTCTTCTTGATGTATTTACGACCATCTTCCAGAAAATGATTCCCTCAAGCTTGATCCAGTCCATGCACACAGTGAAGATCTCAGCACTAAAATCTATCGGCCCCAATCTAGATCAAGTTGTTGGATTCCTTACATGCTTTCCGTGCACGGAGCAGCTACTCATCGACGTGAAACTTCTTTCCTATAAGTTAACAGTAATCACAACATAGCTCAATTTTTTCGTAATTTTCCCAAATTACGATGACAAGTGTAGTGTTCAAAACTGCATCTACGCACTGCACTGAAAGAAATGTTTTTACTATTTTTTATCACGTGATCACCTGCATCGTTTTTATGCTGTACTACTATAGTCGCCTAGGCTAGTCATAGTGGAAAGTAACTTAGACTACTCCAGTAACTCTATGGTTACCCTAAGAGCAAGTACTACCTCCGTCCTGGTTTACTCTTCCAATTTTGTAGTATCAAAATTTGACCATAGATTTAACTGACAAAATGTTAATGCATGTCACCAAGAACTATATCATTGGATTCGTATTTGAACATAATTTCAAATGGTGTATTGGCATTTCTTTAGGTAAATTTATGGTCAAAATTTTATACTAAATACGAGGTAGTATTCCCTCCGTCCCAAAATTCTTGTCTTACATTTGTTTAGATACGGATGTATCTAACACTAAAATGTAACTAGATACATCCGTATTTAGACAAATTTAAGACAAGAATTTTGGGACGGAGGGAGTACAAAAGTGGGTTGTGTCGGCCAAAACATGTGCCAAATTCACTTGTGATGCATTTGGCATCGATGCCCCTCCATTGCTCACCTGGTGCCCCAATCTGGATCACCTACTTTGCTCTGGTGCCAAATTAACTCACGCAATGAAAAAACACTGCGTGGGAGAGAGAGAGAGGACTGAGGCAATAAAAACACACTTGTTTGGGAGAGTGAGAGGCTGGTGTAGTTGGTTTGATTGATTTGTTTATACATGTGGGTCTGTGTGCACAGCGGTGCCAACTATATCACATCGCGAGACCGGTGCCAAAATCGTTTGATTTGACATTGATGCATATTATGTGGCATACTTTTGCGAAATATGGCATCGGCCACATAGTGGAAGGCAACAAATTCCCAAGCTCTTCACGTGCTCCTAGTTAAATGAGAGGAAACAGAAAGAGAGAGAGAGAGAGAGAGAGAGAGAGAGAGAGAGTGAAAGAATATCACTGGCCAGCCAACCCTATCTTATGAGCAAATGATATTGGTACCTCTTGATGACACGGCAATCTTATGCAGCCAGCTGCTCTAATATGTTCTCTTCTTTTGCAGATAAAAAAGACCCGAAAGTGAAAAATGTGCTGCACTATAACAATCTCATCGAATGCCTTGATCTCCATCTTATAGAAATTGATTTGATCGACTACCGAGGCAGCACATCTGAGATTAAATTGGCCAGGTTCTTTGTTCTAGAGGCAAGTGTGCTCAAGGTAATGAGGTTTGGCGTTCTCTGGCGCAACAATGAATGGCGTGCTGATCACCGCAAGCGTCTAAGCCTAAATGACAAAGTCTCCGCAGAAGCTGAATTTATTTTTGAAACATCTAGTGGCCAGAGACTCGAAAACTTATTTGCCCATTAGTGACTTGTCAGGGTGGTGGATTTTAGTTTGTATGATAATGCTGCATCCACCTAAAGTAACGAAAGTTCTTACGTAAACTTCCTAGTAATTCCCTCTTCGTAGGTGCAACATTACTCCTAACATTTGTAATATCAGTTTGAAACTTGTAATATTGCCGTGTCCTATTCCTGCGTTATCAAAATCCTGTGAATTAAACAGGTCCTGAGTTGGTGATGATGTTGTGCCTCCCATCTTTCACCAATAGCCGTCGGATCTAGATCTGACGCATACAAACCAAGCTTCTCCATTTTTGCAAAAAGATGCCCGCACTTGTTCCCTATTTACAAACAACTCCTTGTCTCTCACAATCAGCCTTATCTCCTCCCGACCACATCTAGAAGGCCGTGGAAAAATCTGGCGCGATGGCCGCTGCCGGAGCCGTCCACCCCCAATCTTGGTGTTCCGTGCAATGCATGGGCATCTACGCACGGGAAATTATGTTGAACATGGCTAGTTGTAAGCAGGCTAGCTCTACAGCCATGATGATAGTGACTGCAGACGGTGAGGCTGACTATGGTATGCCGAACACGGCGCCTATACACAGGTGTCATCTCCGGCGCAGGGTCTTGTCACTTCACTGTGAGGAGCAACACGTAATAATTTGACCAACGGGTAGTACAGTGCTAGTACTCCTAATACTACATTGGTAGTACTACTACTAGTACTAGTAGCACCACCGTCAGTATTTAGGAGTACTACCACGTCCATCTTGATTTTAGTATTTGACTAGCAATATCTAGTAATGCATGTCATAAAAAATGTACTACTCCCTCTATAAATAAATACATGGTGTTTTATTCCTATCGGCGAGATAACTTTAAAGTTTTTTTTTTGCTAACTAGAGTACTAATAGGATTACATGCAATGAACTAAACACTGCATGTCATGTTTGGTAGTCTCAAGTCATTGAAAGCATGCACGACCCACATCTCTCATTGGTTGATATGTCACGAAATAAGAAGCAAGGAGGGAGTTAATGCACCATGCCTAAGTGTTTTGGGATTATTTGGTTTTCGTAATGTGACTTACACAACATTTTTGTTTACATGCATTAACATTTTATTAGTTAAATCAAAGGTCAAAACTTGGCGCAAAATGCAAAGGGGACCAATAAACCAGTAAACATCAAACTTCTCTTGTTTGGCCCCAACTAGAGGTCCGGTGAGATGACTATACTGCACCGGCACGGAGGGGGACGCAGCTTCATTGACTTACGGCAACTGCCTTTGGGTGAATGGCATGTGGGACAGGGGGTGGCTGGCCCACCTATCATACAACCAAAGGCAGGTGCAGTAGAGGGCCGAGGAGTAGTACGAAATCCTATGCACCTACGCATGCTAACAAAGGGCAAGAGTGATCACTCGAATCGCAAGATCAGTTCACTAGAAGCTAAGCTAGACCCATGGAGGCGATGAGCGTGAGCATCAGCTGGCTGTGCCAGATGGTCCACGACGCCGGCCTGCGGCCCGGCAACGAGGAACGTCTCCAGGTAGTATTGCTTGAGGCCGCCAGGGCGAGGGGCCGCTTGGACGATAGCTTCGTCTCCTTGTTCGATGAGGTCCTCGTCGGTTTCCTCGACAAGTTCACCGTCGTCAAGAAGCTCGCGGATGACTTTGACGTAAGCCTCCAGCGGACGCGCCCAGGCTCTGCGATGCCCGCCACCCTCAACGGCCACTATGGTGACAACCTCTTCGACGCAGTGGTGGCCCTGCGACTGCCCCCGCCACGCCGAAGAATGTCCACATCGAGGTCGCGCTCGCCGCGCAGCACCTGGCGCAGCAAGACACCATCGACATAATCACCCACGTCTATGCGCAAATCAACCACAAGGACTACTACATGCAAGAGGAGGACGATAGGACGCTGGCCTTCTTAGACCGCAGGGCAACCTTGGACGGCACTCTTTAGAAGCACGTTGAGCTCGCCGCCAATGCCACTGCTCCTCACACGTCGGTTGGTGACCCCGCGCACTAGGGCGTGAGGATGTCGTTGATGGATCCGTATGTATTTTTATCTTTCCGTCAAATCCATGTAGTAGTATATGATACTACAGTAATTATCTTACCTTTCACATCAACTTCATAATTTTCGTACGTACTCCATGCATGAATAGCGCCAGAACCAAACTTCTCATTACTCTAGGCAAAATCATTATTTTCTATCTATCGATCGCGCCATGGAGCAGAACCAAATTTTACAAGTTACGAGTTCAAAAGGAAAAGCCTGCCGTGTTCGCGTTGCACCCCCACACGGTTGGTCCGGCATGCCGCTCAAGCGGGAATGCATGCGGTGTTGCATTTTCACTTACAAGTGGGACCGCAGTTGAGAAAACCGACTATCGACAAACCCCCACCCCACCCACACCACGATGGCTGAGAAAACAGGAGGGAGAAGAGATGGTTGTAGCATGGACTCTAAGAAAATTGGTGTCGGATGGGACTCGTGTGGGTGGCGTGTGCCGTACTGCTAGACGTGAATGCTAGTTATGGCCCATGCCACCCCACTATATCGAGCCTAAATCGAGGTACATAGAACAAATTTCCTCCAGTCCGTGCTCAGCCCTCCTCTATCTCTCTTCTCAGCCAGCCAGCGGACGTGCGGAGCCCATCGTCTGTTTGCTCACATGCGGTCCCACATGTCAGTGAAAACGCAAGCGGACCCACTGAACCTGCACATCTTTCACCTCGATGTGCTGGTGATGAAAAACAAATCCAAGAAAGATCTTCGGTGGCCGCTTTTGGAGTTACTCAAGAGTAGTAAGATTCTATTTATAGTTTAACCCAAGATGCACATCTCGTGGCTTCAACTACCACTCTATTTTCTTTCATGACATGACCTGGATGCTGGATGTCCCACATGTCGGCAAAAGGAGGAAGAACCCGACCAAATCTTCGGTTGTGCTCTGGGATTAGACTAGTTGTGCTAACTTAAAATTTTTATTGTGTACTCCCTCCGTTCCAAAATACTTGACTTCCATTTTTCCAAAAATGGATGTACCTGTATACTAAAACATGTCTAGATACATATATATTTTGAAAAATAGAAGGCATGTATTGTGCAACGGAGGGAGTAGAATGGATGCAAGTTTTTGTATTGGGAAGAAGAGTACATCCATATATTGATAGAGCGCAATTTAGTAGATGTTCTATCACTTTTAGCTAGCACAGAGGCTAGAGATGAGATTAGTGCACTTGTTGATACTCCTACTAGAATAGAGGCTAGACATGAGACCAGATGCGAGGAAGCAACGTCTACTTCTTTACACTCGAAGAAGAAAGAAGCACACAAGATCGAGCCTCCGCAGATCAACAATGAATGCATCGAGAAGGCACTAATCCAACTTACAGGAGTAGTAAAATGTATTCTTGTGGTTCTTGTTTTCTTTGGTCTTGCTTTTCTAGTCAAAATTATTGTTGAAGTTCGTGCAAAACGGATGTTCGTTTGGGGTCGTGCGCTGTAGTTGGCCTTACAAGTGGGACCATAGTTAATGAAACCGACTATTGGCAAACCCCCACCTCGCCCAGCCGCGCGATGGCTGAGTTAGAGTAACGATGAGGTTGAAGAGATTGCTCTAGCATGGACTTCAAGAAATATGGTGTCAGATGGAAGTCGTGATGGTGGCGTGTGCCGTACTCCTGGACGTGAATGATTGTTTTGGCCCATGCCACCCTACTACTCCTACTACTTACTATATAGTACTACTAGTATCGAGGATTCGAGGTGCTGGTTACGTAGTACAATATGGCTATAGTAAAAACACCTGCACGACGCGCGAAGCATGTGAAGCTAGTACAAATAGTGTACTACTATTGTTGATTGGCCTTCCGATAACCTGTTGCAATGCACGTACAATTATGTATTCGAAAAATATTTTTTGCCTCGTCGCACCACTCACTCACAGAAGCGACTCGAAAGCCATTCATAAATTTAGTAAATTTATCACATGCATATCATTTTATTACATACAATAGGTCATCAACCCACTTCGAGAACGAGGATACATTATAAAAACTAAAGTTTTCACCACACAACAAGTAACAAGCAATGAAATGAACTTCAACTCAACCATTCCTTAGTGTTGGAAACGCTTGCTTTGAACCACAAGTGATTCTCTGGGACGGGCCATCCATTGTCAATCTAGAGACCAACGCAGGACTGATCATCCAGGCTGAAGAGGCCTACTATATCAGTACCAGGGTAGGAAACCACCCAAATGTCCGAGGTATAGACACAGTTGCTTCTCATAAATGGTAGTAACGTTGTGTCAACAGCAGTTGGATCGCCTTTCACCATCATTGGATAGTTTTGTCCAAGGAAGAGCGAGTTTTCTCCAAGACTATCAATTCTGTACCAGGGAGAAGGAGTTGCCGCTAGCACACTACTATCCATCCTGAATACCATGCAATGGGTGTTGGAATAGTTCCGGAGAGTGCGACCATGGGAGACTACACCTGCTTCCTTACCAGTAACATCATCAGTGGGTTGTATACACACGAGAAGAGGTGATCCATCGTAATTAGTTGCCAGGCGCCAAAGAGTATACGGGCGCTGCTTGTCCTCATGCTCGTGATCATCACCATCGTCATCTCCCCCTTCGTTATAAAAATCTTCAAGTATAGGTGGTGGAATGTTCAGAGGACCTTGGAAACACAAGAAGAAGGTTAATTAGTAAAGGGAAACTTGCTAACCCGCATGCATGTGGATGAAACAATTATAATTACTGTGGAAGATAAATGTACCGAAACAACAAGGATGCCATGCAAAAACAGTACCACGAGTGGTGGCAGCAAACACAAGGCCCTCGTACTGAATTGCATCACAGTACTCATCCGTGTACAGAAACTGATTTTTGAGCAATATCCATCCAGTCAAACCACCAAGGACAGCAACAAGCTTGTCGAAGATAGCAACAACTTCATAGTTGTTGTAATTCCAAGAGCGGTTGGGAACTCGAGAAATTGCTATCTTCCGTAGAAGACAGTCACCATGATTGTATTTGAATGCGCGTACAATACTAGTGTGCTCAACCTCTGGGGAGTCTGCTGAGATTTTTGGAAGTGGAACCCGGTCACGAGTGTACACATTCACAAGTTCCCACTCGTAGTTGGACCCAATGTAAACAACCCAATCTCCATTTGCGCCTGCCCAAGCCTTGCCCTCAAGCGATGGCATCTTAACATCATACATATCATTATCAAGCGGCATCAACTTGCACAGGGCGAGGCCTCCGTTGTGACGGCGCCAGTCATCAAGGTCACAGCAAAGAAGATAGGGGAGATCAAACCGCTCCTTGACTCTTGGGTTCCTTGTAATGATGTTATTAGTTGAGTCGAGAATGGGCTTGAACGAACCTGCCATGCTAGCCGAGGTGATGACGTCGCACCGATCAATGAGTTCCTCCACCACGTCATCTTTCAGATCGGGGCAAGAATAACGGGGTCGTTTCCTTCCTGTTCCCTCCATGGAGAAGACGATCAAACAATGGCAGAAGAAAGGGTGAAGGGCTGAAGGAAAATGGAGGAGGAAGAGGAAGAGCGTGTGACAGCAGTTCCAAATCGAGAGGGAAAGGCGAAGAGTCAGTGGACGGTTGCCAGTTTGCCACGGTTCACGAAGGGGCGCCCCGGCCTACACGTGGGTTCGGAAATACTCCTACTACTCGCCGTCGTCTCACTGATATGTTGGAACGGGACCACATGTCAACAAAACATGGTGTGTAATTTCTCATGCAAAATGCGATCTGGCCGCGTTGGCCCGAGGTTCCGCATTAGTTATCGACCTTTATTTTTTTAATGGCGTGCCGTTCAGTTTTGAAGCACGACTAACTGGTACTGTATGCAGAAAAAATATAAACTACTCTACCACTACTCCACCTCCAGTACTAGTAGTATAAAAAAGATATATAGGCTGGAGCTTCAATGCTTTCTTGCCAAGGGCTGCCCACTTGCTTCTCACACTACCACCCTCTCTCCAGATCTAAAAAAGATGGCCCCTCTCTCCCTCCTCACCGGTGGTCACAGATCCACCGGGGAAGAAAAGGACGTGCAGCGTTGACGCACTCGTCGTCGGCGAGCGAGGTCACACACTAACGACAAGGCCGTCCTCTCAGACCTAGCGCCCGCGTGGGATGGCCTCCGTCCCCAAGCTCGCTGCCGTATTGTGTGCGGAGGACGATGGCCATGAGCGAAGCCACATCCCGCCGACCCTCAGGTATGCTACCTCTTTTCGAACCATACCCTTGTTCTACTGCCCCATCTGGCATGTTGTTGCATGTGGATCTTTTTCCACTCCACCATCTTCCCAATTTGCTATCCTCTGCTCTACTGGCCACGTAGACGAAAACCATAATTTGCACTATTAAAGGAAACCCTACTTCATGCACACTAATCCATGTCTGGGTTGAATAAGGAAAGGAAGGGAGACTATACTATCCAAGAGAGTAGGCATCGAACCCGCATCTAGGTTGAAAAGGGGAAAATCAGTAGCTAAGGAATGAGTCTCGTGGCTCTTGGTTGAAGAAGGGTAGAAAGGCATGACAACGCAATAGAGAATGACCAGGTCGATCGGTTTGTTGTCCTCACATAGGAAAAAGGTGGCTAAAGAGAACAAAAATGGGATGTAATCCACATATGCTGCCTGGATATTTGTTGCTCTGGGCAAGCATACCTCCCTCACCACTCTGCGTCCGTGGAGGTACATCGTACTGGTGCGCCCACTGTCCGAATGGGCCTCCCATGCTCTTATTGTCACTTTTTTTGCTGTTACTATAACGCCAGCACTCAAGTCAAGTAATGCTACTACTAAAGTGATGCCACATTTAACTAATGCCGCTCTCAGTCTAATGCCACCGATAAATTTAAGAAATGCCATTTAATGTCACTGGATTATTTCAGGGTTAGCTGTTGATTGTGGATGTATTAAAGATTTTTCAGCTAAGGCATTCGAATGCTATTGCACAGCCAGTATACCAACGATGAAACTTGTTACTACCTTCAGATTTTTGCACTGTTAATGCTTATGATTACATACCTCACTTTCATGAGATAAGTTAATTTTTTTGTATAGCGTCACCAAAATGCCAAGGCGCTGATGTCATTTTATTTTGGTTGAACTGCACAAACAATTATGAAGACAAGAGGAAAGGTCAAGAGTGGGCACCTCCTCCTCCGGCTGTTCTCTTGATTCGTTCGATCAAGTTTTTTTGTTTGATCGATTATCAAGATTGGGATAGCAATTTTTAAGGTCCCCCCGAGTTTGAAATGATATTTACCTTGGAGGTACATGGTTTGCAATTTTTTTATACTGACATTAGTTAATAATGCTAGTTACCTTCAGACTTCTGTATTTGGTTTAATGCTCATGCACAACTAGTATACCAATGCAGAAACTTGTTACCTTTACATTTTGTATTGTTAATTCTTATAGAAACCTTCCGGTGCTAGAGTTTATTGAAATTTGTTCAGTAAAACCATTGTATTGTACCCTGTAATAAACTAACTACTCTACTGTTGCACTAGCCACTGGATTAGTGTATATTTGTAGTATTCAAATGGTGTTGCATTAGCGTATGGACATAAATAAAGTGTGGCAAGCTTTCCCAGATATGTGCTCAAGAAAACTAATACCTGTTTTTCTAAATGCTAGACGTTTGGGTACTTTAAATTGAACCGTGAAAACGTCTTATATTAAGGAACAGAGGGTGTAGAGTTCACTCAAATTATCCCGGTAAAGCTAGTCACATCTTTGTTAAAATTAATGCTCATTATGTTATCGGAGGAGGTCTATATGTTTGTCTCTAATGCCTATCGACTACATACCTGACATCATGATGTAATGTTAAGTCATTTCCTTTTGTACAGTGTCACTGAATTGTCAAGGCGGTGATGGCATTTTATTTTAGTAGAACTGCACAAAATTTGCTTAAAAGAAGAGGAAAGGTTAGGAATGGCTCAGTTTTTCAGAAAAAAACTATGTATGCCTTCCTGACATCATCTGATGTTGCTTTATTTATTCCTTCAAATAGGTGGTTAGAAACAGTCTTGCTACCTTTTCCCATTAATAAATTGGAATGCTTATATTTGTGAGTCTATGCTTCAACTAGTGCCACTTTTATAGTAATCACACTTTCAATATCTATGCAAACAGGGATGCTCGATTTTAGTGGAACTGCACAAAAAGTCCAACTGGTTCAACATTAGGAGCATGTTTTTTTTCCAAACCTTTATATCCAATTGGTGGCACTATGAGCTGTTCATTACGAAGGTACATGGTTTGCTACTATCTTGCTACTCTTTTTGTACTGTCATTAGATAGTAATACTAGTGGTTTGCATGTGAATTTATTGGCAGGGTGGACCTACATTGGAGGTGCAGGACAGGATTCAATGATTGGATGCTCAATTTTGGTTGTTTCGATTTCACCTCTTCCATCGCTGTGAACATGGTGTGGTATATGTTTACTAGCTGCTTGATATTTGTGCAGACAGAGATGTCTGTCCGTTGCTATTTTGGTTGAACTGCACAAGAGAATAGTATAGTCACTGCATGCAGTGCCATTTGAAAATAGACACAAAGATTGGATAGTCACTTCATGGACTGCAGAAAAGTAGTACTATACTATTTACTGGACAACACTAGGTGCTTCATTGCTTTGGTCTGATTATACAATGGGCATCATTTTCCCTAAGTTAAAGTTTGTATTCCAAAAATAGTCTCGCAGTGTGATCGAGAGAAGACCAAATCATATTGCAGCGGATGTTCCTCCATCATGTGTGGTTCATTCTCATGGTTCCAGCTGTTCGTGAAACCACTTACGTTTGCAAGAGGAATTGTAGACTTCACAAACAAATTTGTCTTTCAGTCTGTACTGAATGTTGGCCAAGAGAAGCATCCATGTTAGTAGGAAGAACAGATGTTTTTTCTAGATCTTTGCTTTTGGAGCTACATATTTGTATATGATCTGTGAATCATTGAGATGCATTAACATGTTGATCTTATGTATGGGAATCGTACTAGTTAGTTTTAGTTGCGACGCAAGATCCTAAGTGGCTGATCTTTGCTTTTGGAGCTACATATTTTTATATGATCTGTGAATCATTGAGATGCATTAACAGTTACTTATTTCTGTTCACTCAGTGTTTACAAGTTACTGATCGATCACTAGCTAGCCTACAAATGCGCTCCTGGTAGTTTTATTTGCGACGCAAGATGCGAAGTGGCAGTTTTTTGAATAAAAATGCCTACCTCTGAAGAAACCGAGAAGCTACACTATCGATCCTACACGGATAAAAATGCCTACCTCTAAAGAAACTGACAAGCTACACTATCGACCCCACACGGATAAATAGCGGATCACGCACGTACTACCTCCTTTTCGATTTGCAGGGCTCAATTCAAGAAACGACCTACTCGATCCTACACGAATAAATAGCGGATCACGCACGTACTAGTACCTCCTTTCTGGTTTGCAGGGCTTAATTAAAACCTCTCACCAACCAAGGTACTCCCTCCGTCCGGGTTTATTAGTCCCATGAGCAAAGCAGCAAGACCAAGGCATGGCAATAATTAACGGCATGCAAAAGTTTAAGCCTAATTAATTCCAGCGATTTAAGTGGCTGCATGCGTGCCCTCAGTTGTGACTCGTTGCATGCTGCTTCGCGTACAGCCTGCGAGCGATTCTGAGTGCCTGCATGCAGCCTGCTGCAATTAAGGCAGCTAACTGATGCGAAAAAAGATACGCTTTAATTGTTGCGGGCTTTTTAAATCCGTGAAATCATTATTGACAAGGAGGGAGATGATTTGAGTGCACTCGTTTGACCGCCATGTCGGCGTGCGACCCAGACGGGACGGGACGGCACAGTCATAATTTCAGTTTCCCTAGTTTTCCACCGCAAGCTGGCGCGCTAAGCCATTACGCATTGAATTCCGATGACCGTCGCGCTACCTTCCCCCTATAAGTACTGTTTCCCGGCCTTCTCCGGTGCCACCGTGACCCAACTCGCCATATCCTCATAAGCCCCCACCGGCCCGACGTCGCTCGCCACGTCCGTCATCCCCCCGCTCGTCGGTGGTAGGCGACGCCGGAGGCGGTCACCGCCGGAACTAGTGTTCGGTTTTTCAACGGAAGGCAGACGGAGGGAGGAGGCATTCTATCTGTCTTTAGATGGCAATGTGCAGATCGAGGAGTTGTTGGAGCGCGACCGCATGGCGGAGGAGCAGGAGTTGTTGGAGCGCGATCGCCTGGCGGAGGAGCAGTGTATCGCCGATTTGCGCCACCAGCGGGACATGGAGCAGCAGCGCACCGACGCTCTGGGTCGCGAGCAGAGCGCCCGCAACTAGGCCGACTACGTGGAGGCCGGCGCCCGGCAAATAGCCCTGGAGGCTGTCGGGCACGCACGCGTTCGCGACGCCGATTTTTAATAGCAGCTCGTCAAGTGGGTTTCCCGCTTGGAAGCCGAAGCTTCGGTGGACCACGACAGCATGGAAAGGGCCAACACGCATGAGCAAAGCGCCCTATTGCACCTCTAGCAAGTCCGAGGTGAGGCGCAGGACGCTGGTGCTGGCGTTTAGTGTGTACCACAGATGGCGGTCGGCATCGTCTAGTTAGCTAAGAGTAAGTTAGTACTTGTCTAGAGGGAGTAGATAGTTAACTTGGCTATGATGGTTGTCAACGTGAAAGTTCAGTACTCTATATGTGGATTAGACCTGTTACTTTGCTCTGAATGTTGAACTTTCCATTTGAACGTATGGAATGGGTTGTTATTTTTTAAATGGGTTGTATTTGTCCTCCACGAGTTTAGAGGCTGACTTGTGGGCCTAGCAAGTTGACGCGTACACAATCAGAAGATGGTTGTACGTGGAGAGGATGACAGCAAGGACCCACCAAGGTCATGGCAGTATGCAAGCAAGGGCATCCTTATTTCAAGCCAATAAAAAATGCCTCCTCCTAGTGGATTTCTGACATCTGGGTCCCATGCCATTGTCAACGTAGTCAATAAACGAGAGAATTGCACAACGAGCGGCTGACACCAGGGACCCAGCAGCTCGCCCAGTTATTTTTGTTTTGGGTTAATTTGATAAATGCCTCCGAGAAATGCCACTGCAATTTCCAAACATTGAAAAATGCCATTTCATGCCATTTCTAGTGGCATTTTTTGAAGTCTGGAGTGGCGTTTTTCAAAGTTTGCAAACCGCAGTGGTGTTTTTCAAAGTTTGCAAAAATTGAAGTGGCATTTTTCAAAGTTTGGAAATTGAAGTGGCATTTTTATGAATCGCCATAATTGGAGTGGCATTTATCTAATTTGTTTTTGAGACGGAAGCAGGGTGTCAACTGGGTTGTGCGGGACACTCTGGCCTGTCTAGACAGCCTTTTCTTTTATGTTTACCACAGACCAGCCCAGTAGTTTTTTTTTCTTTCTGAAAATGGCTAGCCCAGTTTTTTTTGTGATTTGACAAGTAAGTCGCTTTATCAGGCCTGTTGGGCTGTAAATCTTTCAAGACGAGGAGAGCTTCATTCGGCTGGCCGAGAAAACGGCCTATCAGTAATGAGAAATGGGATGTACATTTTTAAAACACATCAAACCGGCAATTAATTTCAAATATCTTTTTTTCATTTCAAGATTTTAAATTGCATTGATTTTTATGCATGGACAATTTATTGGATTTTATATTGATATACATTTATTTTTTAAATCAGTCTGAATGTGACTCAAAATTTTGGGATTAAAAATAGTTCAGACCGCACCGACATATGCAAAATTTCATATAATTTTTTAACCGTGGCCACAATATGGGCTGTAATGCTTACAAAAAGAATATGGGCTCCAAAAACGCCGTAAGAATTAGCAAATGGGTTGTAAACTATTTGAAATAATGGCAGATGGGTTGTATGCTATTTTCCACAGATTTGAGGCTTTCCACAGATGGCCTGTATACTGTTGGATGTCCATCCAACGGCCATCTCAAACAAGCGCCGGTGGGACTGCCTGCTCCCTCCTCCCTGCGGCCGGCTATGCTACCATGCAGGCCTCACCGCCCCACCGTACTCCCATTGCTGGCCTAGCCATTCCTCTACTCACCCACAGTCCCACACCTGCTGTTATTCTCCGGCGACGACAGACGAACTAGTAAACCCTCGTACAATCGTACTCCCCTCCGCGTGGGAAACAACTACCGAGTCTTCCCTGCCTCCATGTCGTTCCCTTCCTAGGCCTCACCGTCGTCCACCGCCCTTGTGCCCTCGGCGTGGCGTGGTCAACATGGTCAACGACCGACATGCATGTGAAGTGGACTGTACATGGAGAGGCTGACAGCTGGGTCCCCAGCCGCACGCAAGGAAATGCCTCCTTATTACGCGCAAAATAATGATTCCTCCACCTGACATCTGGGATCCACCGAAAGGGCCTCTGTATTTTACCGCCGCTGACAGCTCGGACCCACCAGCTATATCTTCACACACAAGGAAGTGCCTCCTTATTACGCCCAAAAAATGAATACTCCCCTGCTAGCTGGGACCCAGTATAGTGGGCCTACTAAGTTGACGGGGACGAAGGGCTTTGTCAACTTAGTCAATATGAACGATTCTAGCTCGACTAACCGTATGATGTCCATCCAACGGCCGTAGTGCTTCTTCAACCTCTGGTCTTGTTGCTCCAGCCGCCCAAAGCAGCGCCGGTCGTGCCGCCTGCTCCTGCCTCCCGTGGCTGGCTGTGCTGCCGCGGAGGCCTCACCGCCCCCATACTACTCCCGCCACTGGCCAGGCCATCCCTCCACTCCACTCACCCACACCCCCTGTTATTCTGCGGCGACGGTAGTGCAGCCGAACCAGTGAACCCTCATACTCCTCTCCGCGTGGGCATCCACTGTCGCGTCTTCCCCAGCTCCGCATCGTCCCCTTCCTAGGCCTCACCGTCGTCCACCACCGTGGTGCTCTCGGCGCGGCGTGGTCAATGTGGTCAACGACCGAATTCCATCAGAAGAATATTGTATGTGGAGAGGCTGACAGATGGGTCCATGGCAGCCGCAAGGAAGTGCCTCCTTATTACGCGGAAAATAATTATTCCTCCACCTGACAGCAGGGACCCACCGGACGGGCCACTAGTATTTCACGAAAACAACATTTGCCCCTGACTGCTGGGACCCACCCGACAGGCCACCGTATTTCACAAAAAAATATGTTCCCCCTGCTGTTAGCTCGGACCCACCGGAAGTGCCTCCTTATTATGCACAAATAAATGAATACCCCCTGCTAGCTAGGACCCACCTTGGTAGGAGGCTGACTTGTGGGCCTACTAAGTTGACGGGTACGGAGGGCTTTGTCAACTTAGTCAATATAAACGATTCTAGCTCCAGTGACCATACGATGTCCATCCATCGGCCGTAGTGCTTCTTTAACCTCTGGTCTTCTTGCTCCAGCCACCCAAAGTAGTGTTGGAAATATGCCCTAGAGGCAATAATAAATTAGTTATTATTATTATATTTCCTTGTTCATGATAATCGTTTATTATCCATGCTATAATTGTATTGATAGGAAACTCAGATACATGTGTGGATACATAGACAACACCATGTCCCTAGTAAGCCTCTAGTTGACTAACTCGTTGATCAATAGATGGTTACGGTTTCCTGACCATGGACATTGGATGTCATTGATAACGGGATCACATCATTAGGAGAATGATGTGATGGACAGGACCCAATCCTAAGCCTAGCACAAAGATCGTGTAGTTCGTATGCTAAAGCTTTTCTAATGTCAAGTATCATTTCCTTAGTCCATGAGATTGTGCAACTCCCGGATACCGTAGGAATTCTTTGGGTGTACCAAACGTCACAACGTAACTGGGTGGCTATAAAGGTGCACTACGGGTATCTCCAAAAGTGACTGTTGGGTTGGCACGAATCCAGACTGGGATTTGTCACTCCGTGTGACGGAGAGGTATCTCTGGGCCCACTCGATAGGACATCATCATAATGTGCACAATGTGACCAAGGGGTTGATCACGGGATGATGTGTTACGAAACGAGTAAAGATACTTGCCGGTAACGAGATTGAACAAGGTATCGGGATACCAATGATCGAATCTCGGGCAAGTACTATACTGGTAGACAAAAGGAATTGAATACGGGATTGATTGAATCCTCGACATCGTGGTTCATCCGATGAGATCATCGTGGAACATGTGGGAGCCAACATGGGTATCCAGATCCCGCTGTTGGTTATTGGCCGGAGAGTTGTCTCGGTCATGTCTACGTGTCTCCCGAACCCGTAGGGTCTACACACTTAAGGTTCGATGACGCTAGGGTTAGAGGGAATAGATGTATGTGGTTACTGAATGTTGTTCGGAGTCCCGAATGAGATCCCGGACGTCACGAGGAGTTCCGGAATGGTCCAGAGGTAAATATTTATATATGGGAAGTCCTACTTTGGTCACCGGAAAAGTTTCGGGTGCTGTCGGTAACGTACCGGGACCACCGGGAGGGTCCCGGGGGTCCACCAGGTGGAACCACCAGCCCCAGAAGGCTGCGTGGGCCAAGTGTGGGAGGGGACGAGCTCCAGGTGGGCTGGTGAGCCCCGCCACCAAGGCCCAAGGCGCAGGGAGAGTGGGAGGGGCAAACCCTAGGTCCAGATGGGCCCTAAGGCCCACCCTAGGTGCGCCCCCCTTCTCTCCCCCCTTGGCCGCCACCCAGATGGGATCTGGGGGCTGCCGCCACCCCTAGGGAGGGAACCCTAGGTGGGGACGCAGCCCTTCCTCTCCCTCTATATATACTTGAGGTTTGGGGGCTGCCCAACACATGATTTGATCTCCCTCTTGGCGCAACCCTACCCCTCTCCCTCCTCATCTCTTGCGGTGCTTGGCGAAGCCCTGCTGGAGTGCCACGCTCCTCCACCACCACCATGCCGTCGTGCTGCTACTGGACGGAGTCTTCCCCAACCTCTCCCTCTCTCCTTGCTGGATCAAGGCATGGGAGATGTCACCGGGCTGCATGTGTGTTGAACGTGGAGGTGCTGTCTATTCGGCACTAGGATCATCGGTGATTTGGATCATGACGAGTACGACTCCAGCAACCCCGTTCACTTGAACACTTCCGCTTAGCGATCTACAAGGGTATGTAGATTCTCTCCCCTTTCCCACGTTGCTAGATTACTCAATAGATTGATCTTGGTGATGCGTAGAAAATTTTGAATTTCTGCTACGTTCCCCAACAGTGGCATCATGAGCTAGGTCTATGCGTAGTTTCTATGCACGAGTAGAACACAAGTTGTTGTGGGCATTGATTTTTTTTCAATATGCTTACCATTACTAGTCCAATCTTGTTCCGACGGTATTGTGGGATGAAGCGGCCCGGACCGACCTTACACGTACACTTACGTGAGACAGATTCCACAGACTGACATGCACTTGTTGCATAAGGTGGCTAGTGGGTGCCAGTCTCTCCCACTTTAGTCGGATCAGGTTCGATGAAAAGGGTCCTTATGAAGGGTAAATAGCAATTGACATATCACGTTGTGGTTTTTGCGTAGGTAAGAAACGTTCTTGCTAGAAACCCATAGCAGCCACATAAAACATGCAAACAACAATTAGACGACGTCTAGCTTGTTTTTGCAGGGTATGCTATGTGCTGTGATATGGCCAAAAGAATGTGATGAATGATATATGTGATGTATGAGATTGATCATGTTCTTGTAATAGGAATCACGACTTGCATGTCGATGAGTATGACAACCGGCAGGAGCCATAGGAGTTGTCTTAATTTATTGTATGACCTGCGTGTCAATGAACAACGCCATGTAATTACTTTACTTTATTGCTAAACCGTAAGCCATAGTGGTAGAAGTAATAGTTGGCGAGACAACTTCATGGAGACACGATGATGGAGATCATGATGATGGAGATCATGGTGTCATGCCGGTGACAATGATAATCATGGAGCCCCGAAGATGGAGATCAAAAGGAGCAAAATCATATTGGCCATATCATGTCACTTTTTGATTGCATGTGATGTTTATCATGTTTATGCATCTTATTTGCTTAGAACGACGGTAGTAAATAAGATGATCCCTCATTAAAATTTCAAGTAAGTGTTCCCCCTAACTGTGCACCATTGTCAAAGTTCGTTGTTTCGAAGCACCACGTGATGATCGGGTGTGATAGATTCTAACGTTCACATACAACGGGTGTAAGCCAGATTTACACACGCGAAACACTTAGGTTAACTTGACGAGCCTGGCATGTACAGACATGGCCTCGGAACACAAAAGACCGAAAGGTCGAGCATGAGTCGTATGGTAGATACGATCAACATGAAGATGTTCATCGATGATGACTAGTCCGTCTCACGTGATGATCGGACACGGCCTAGTTGACTCAGATCATGTAATCACTTAGATGACTAGAGGGATGTCTATCTGAGTGGGAGTTCATAAGATGAACTTAATTATCCCGAACATAGTCAAAAGGTCTTTGGAAATTATGTCGTAAGCTCGCGCTTTAGTTCTACTATTTTAGATATGTTCCTAGAGAAAAATTTAGTTGAAAGTTGATAGTAGCGATTATGCGGACTAGGTCCGTAAACTGAGGATTGTCCTCGTTGCTTCGTAGAAGGCTTATGTCCTTAATGCACCGCTCAGTGTGCTGAACCTCGAACATCGTCTGTGGATGTTGCGAACATCTGACATACACGTTTTGATAACTATGTGATAGTTCAGTTAAACGGTTTAGAGTTGAGGCACCGAAGACGATTTCAAAATGTCACGAAACATATGAGATGTTTCGAGGGCTGAAATTGGGATTTCAGGCTCGTGCCCACGTCAAGAGGTATAAGACCTCCGACGAGTCTCTTAGCCTGCAAACTAAGGGAGAAAAGCTCAATCGTTGAGCTTGTGCTCAGATTGTCTGAGTGCCACAATCACTTGAATCGAGTGGGAGTTAATCTTCCAGATGAGATAGTGATGTTTCTCCAAAGTCATTGCCACCAAGCTACTAGAGCTCCGTGATGAACTATAACATATTAGGGATAGAGATGATGATCCTTGAAATATTCGCGATGTTTGACACCGCGATAGTAGAAATCAAGAAGGAGCATCAATTGTTGATGGTTAATGAAACCACTAGTTTCAAGAAGGGCAAGGGCAAGGTTGAACCCAAACCTGAGACTAAGTGCGTCTGTAATAAGGGGAACAGTCACTGGAGTAGAGTTACCCTAGATACTTGGTAGATGAGAAGGCTGATAAGGTCGGTAGAAGTATATTGGATATACATTATGTTAATGTGTACTTTACTAGTACTCCTAGTAGCACCAGGGTATTAGATACCGGTTCGGTTGCTAAGTGTTAGTAACTCGAAATAAAAGGTTGCGGAGTAAACGGAGACTAGCTAAAGGTGAGCTGGCGATATGTGTTGGAAGTGTTTTCCAATCTTGATGTGATCAAGCATCGCACGCTCCCTCTACCATCAAGATTGGTGTTAAACCTAAATAATTGTTATTTGGTGTTTGCATTGAGCATAGACATGATTGGATTATGTCTATCGCAATACGGTTATTCATTTAAGGAGAATAATGGTTACTCTGTTTATTTGAATAATACCTTCAATGGTCTTGCACCCAAAATGAATGGTTTATTCAATCTCGATCGTAGTGATACACATGTTCATGCCAAAAATATAAGATAGTAATGATAGCACCCCCTACTTGTGGCACTGCCATGTAAGTCATATTGGTATAAAACGCATGAAGAAGCTCCATGTTGATGGATCTTTGGACTCACTCGTTTTTGAAAAGTTTGAGATATGCGAACCATGTCTATTGGTGTATATGCATGAAGAAACTCCATGAAAATGGACCGTTTGGACTCACTTGATTTTGAATCACTTGAGACATGCAAATCATACCACATGGGCAAGATGACTGAAAGCCTCGTTTTCAGTAAAATGGAACAAGAAAGCAACTTGTTGGAAGTAATACATTTTGATGTGTGCAGTCCAATGAGTGCTGAGGCACGCAGTGGATATCGTTATGTTCTTACTTCACGCATGATTTGAGTAGATACTGAGTATATTTACTTGATGAAACACAAGTCTGAATTATTGAATGGTTCAAGTAATTTTAGAGTGAAGTTGAAGATCATCGTGACAAGAGGATAAAATGTCTATGATATGATCATAGAGATGAGTATCTAAGTTACGAGCTTTGGCACGCAATTAAGACATTGTGGAAATTGTTTCACAATTAATACCGCCTAGAACACCATAGTGTGATGGTGTATCCGAACATCATAGTTGCACCCTATTGGATATGGTGCGTACCATGATGTCTCTTATCGAATTACCACTATCGTTCATGGGTTAGACATTAGAGACAACCGCACTCACTTTAATAGGGCACCACGTAATTGCATTGAGACGACACTGTTTGAACTATGGTTTGGAGAAACATAAGTTGTCGTTTCTTAAAAGTTTGGGGCTGTGACGCTTATGTGAAAAAGTTTCAGGTTGATAAGCTCAAACCCAAAGCGGATAAAATGCATGTTCATAGGACACCCAAAACAGTTGGGTATACCTCCTAATTCAGATCCGAAAGCATTGGGGATTGTTTCTTGAATCGGGTCCTTTCTCGAGGAAAAGTTTCTCTCGGAAGAATTGAGTGGGAGGATGGTGGAGACTTGATATGGTTATTGAACCGTCACTACAACTAGTGTGTAGCAGGGCACAGGAAGTTGTTCCGGTGGCACCTACACCAATTGAAGTGGAAGCTGATGATAGTGATCATGAAGCCTTGGATCAAGTCACTGCCGAACCTCGTAGGACGACAAGGACGCGTACTGCTTCAGAGTGGTACGGTAATCCTGTCTTGGAGGTCATGTTGCTATACAACAATGAACCTACGAGCTATGGAGAAGCGATGGTGGGCCCGGATTCCGACAAATAGCTCGAGGCCATAAAATCCGAGAGAGGATCCATGTATGAAAACAAAGTAGACTTTGGCAGAACTACCCGATGGTCGTAAGGCTATTGAGTACAGATGGATTTTAGAAGGAAGACGGACAATGATGGTAAGTGTCACCATTAAGAAAGCTCGACTTGTCGTTAAGATATTTTCCGACAAGTTCAAGGAGTTGACTACGATGAGACTTTCTCACTCGTAGTGATGCTAAGAGTCTGTTGGAATTATATTAGCAGTTACTGCATTATTTATGAAATCTTGCAGATAGGATGTCGAAACATTGTTTCCTCGACGATTTTCTTGAGGAAAGGTTGTATGTGATACAACCAGAAGGTTTTGACAATCCTAAAAGACGCTAACAAGTATGCAAAGCTCCAGCAATCCTTCTAAGCACTGGAGTAAGCATCTCGGAGTTGGAATGTACGCTTTGATGAGATGATCAAAGATTTTGGGTTTATACAAAGTTTATGAGAAACTTGTATTTCCAAAGAAGTGAGTGGGAGCACTATAGAATTTCTGATTAGTATATGTTGTTGACATATTGTTGATCAGAAATGATGTAAAATTTCTGGAAAGCACAAAGGGTTGTTTGAAAGGAGTTTTTCAAGGGAAAACCTGGATTAAGCTGCTTGAACATTGAGCATCAAGATCTATAAGGATAGATCAAAATGCTTAATGGTACTTTCAAATGAGCACATACCTTGACATGATCTTGAATGTGTTCAAGATGGATCAGTCAAAGAAGGAGTTCTTGCCTGAGTTGTAAGGTATGAAGTTAAGACTTAAAGCTCGACCACGGCAGAAGAGAGAGAAAGGACGAAGGTCGTCCCCTATGTTTTAGACATAGGCTCTACAGTATGCTATGCTGAGTACAGCACCTGATGTGTGCCTTGCCATGTGTCTGGCAAAGGGGTACAAGAGTGATCCAGGAATGGATCATTGGACAGCGGTCAAAATTGTCCTTGGAGTAAATAAGGACGTGTTTCTCGATTATGGAGGTGATAAAGAGTTCGGCGTAAAGGGTTACGTCGATGCAAGATTTAACACCGATCCGAATGACTCTGAGTAGCAAACCGGATACGTATAGTGGAGCAACCATTTGGAATAGCTCCAAAGGGAGCATGGAAGCATCATTTACACTATGACCTAGAGATTTGCAAAGTACATACGGATCTGAATGTTGCAGACCCATTGACTAAAACCTCTCTCACAACCAAAACATGATCAAACCCCAGAACTCACTGAGTCTTAATCACATGATGATGTGAACTGGCTTAGTGACACTAGTAAACTCTATGGATGTTGGTCACATGGCGATGTGACCTGTGAGTGTTAATCACATGGAGATGTGAACTAGATTATTGACTCCAGTGCAAGTGGGAGACTATTGGAAATATGCCCTAGAGGCAATAATAAATTAGTTATTATTATTATATTTCCTTGTTCATGATAATCCTTTATTATCCATGCTATAATTGTATTGATAGGAAACTCAGATACATGTGTGGATACATAGACAACACCATGTCCCTAGTAAGGCTCTAGTTGACTAGCTCATTGATAAATAGATGGTTACGGTTTCCTGACCATGGACATTGGATATCGTTGATAACGGGATCACATCATTAGGAGAATGATGTGATGGACAGGACCCAATCCTAAGCCTAGCACAAAGATCGTGTAGTTCGTATGCTAAAGCTTTTCTAATGTCAAGTATCATTTCCTTAGACCATGAGATTGTGCAACTCCCGGATACCGTAGGAATGCTTTGGGTGTACCAAACGTCACAACGTAACTGGGTGGCTATAAAGGTGCACAATGGGTATCTCCGAAAGTGTCTGTTGGGTTGGCACGAATCCAGACTGGGATTTGTCACTCCGTGTGACGGAGAGGTATCTCTGGGCCCACTCGGTAGGACATCATCATAATGTGCACAATGTGACCAAGGGGTTGATCACGAGAAGATGTGTTACAGAACGAGTAAAGAGACTTGCCGGTAACGAGATTGAACAAGGTATCGGGATACCGACGATCGAATCTCGGGCAAGTACTATACCGGTAGACAAAGGGAATTGCATACGGGATTGATTGAATCCTCGACATCATGGTTCATCCGATGAGATCATCGTGGAACATGTGGGAGCCAACATGGGTATTCGGATCCCGCTGTTGGTTATTGGCCGGAGAGTTGTCTCGGTCATGTCTACGTGTCTCCCGAACCCGTAGGGTCTACACACTTAAGGTTCGATGACGCTAGGGTTATAGGGAATTGATCTACGTGGTTACCGAATGTTGTTTGGAGTCCAGGTTGAGATCCCGGACGTCACGAGGAGTTCCGGAATGGTCCGGAGGTAAAGATTTATATATGGGAAGTCCTGCTTTGGTCACCGCAAAAGTTTCGGGTGCTATCGGTAACGTACCGGGACCACTGGGAGGGTCCCGGGGGTCCACCTGGTGGGGCCACCAGCCCCAGAAGGCTGCATGGGCCAAGTGTGGGAGGGGACCAGCTCCAGGTGGGCTGGTGCGCCCCCCCCCCCACCAAGGCCCAAGGCGCATGGAGAGTGGGAGGGGGAAAACCCTAGGTCCAGATGGGCCCTAAGGCCCACCCTAGGTGCGCCCCCCTTCTCTCCCCCCTTGGCCGCCACCTAGATGGGATATGGGGGCTGCCGCCACCCCTAGGGAGGGAACCCTAGGTGGGGACGCAGCCCCTCCTCTCCCTCTATATATACTTGAGGTTTGGGGGCTGCCCAACACATGATTTGATCTCCCTCTTGGCGCAGCCCTACCCCTCTCCCTCCTCGTCTCTTGCGGTGCTTGGTGAAGCCCTGCTAGAGTGCCACGCTCCTCCACCACCACCACGCCGTCGTGCTGCTGCTGGACGGAGTCTTCCCCAACCTCTCCCTCTCTCCTTGCTGGATCAAGGCATGGGAGACGTCACGGGGCTGCATGTGTGTTGAACACGGAGGTGCCGTCCGTTCGGCGCTAGGATCATCGGTGATTTGGATCACGACGAGTACGACTCCATCAACCCCGTTAACTTGAACGCTTCCGCTTAGCGATCTACAAGGGTATGTAGATGCTCTCCCCTTTCCATCGTTGCTAGATTACTCCATAGATTGATCTTGGTGATGCGTAGAAAATTTTGAATTTCTGCTACGTTCCCCAACAAGCAGCACCAGTTGTGCCGCATGCTCCTGCCTCCCGTGGCCGGATGTGCTGCCACAGAGACCTCACCGCCCCTACTATTCCCACCGCTGGCCAGGCCCTGCGGCGAAGGCAGCCTCACACCGCAGCCGAACCAGTGAACCCTCGTACTCCCCTCCGCGCGGGCTTCCACTGTCGCGTCTTCCCCGGCTCCCCGTCATCCCCTTCCTAGGCCTCGCCGTCGTCCACCGCCCTGGTGCTCTCGGCGCGGTGTGGTCAACGTGGTCAAGGAACGACTTCCATCAGACGTGGACTGTATGTGGAGAGGCTGACAGCTGGGTCCACGGCCGCAGCAAGGAAGTGCCTCCTTATTACGCTGAAAATAAATATTCCTCCACCTGACAGCGGGGACCCACTGGACGGGCCACCGTATTTCGCAAAAAAATGTTTCACCCCTGACTGCTGGGACCCACCAGCTACACCTTCGCACGCAAGGAAGTGCGCCCGGGCAAAAAAATACGATTCGCCCCCCTGACTGTTGGGACCCACCAGCTACATCTTTGCACGCAAGGAAGTGCGTCCGGGCACAAAAAATGATTCGCCCCTCTGACTACTGGGACCCACCAGCTACATTTTCGCACGCAAGGAAGTGCGTCCGAAAAAAAACGATTCGCCCTCCTGACTGCTGGGACCCACCAACTACATCTTCGCAGGCAAGGAAGTGCCTGACAATCGGGACCCACCTGGTTGAAGCGTACGTAGCATTGTCATTCTGGTCGCGAACATGTACGTACATACTGGTCGGTGTAGAGGCGCGCACGTGTCGTAGTGGAGGCGCGCACGTAGCATGTACACGTACGTACAGCGGCGAGGGTGCAAGAAAGAAAATACAACCACGTACGTACATACGGGCAGGGTCTCGAATGCCTACTCGCGCATACATACATGGCTGGGTTGGAACGGAGAAACAGCGTCGTCGTCGTGTTCATGGGGAGGCAACGGAATGCGTCGTGTTCATGGGAAGGCAACGGAATGCGCCGTGTTCATCGGGAGGAAACGGAATGCGTGGGAGCCAACCGGCTTGGACAGAATAGGTGATGGAAATGAGGCCTGGCGTAACGCAGAACGGAGGAAACAGCCTTGTGTTCGACCGGCCACGTTCGGAACGGGGTCCTGTTGATCGAGAGGGGTGTGGCGTACCACAAAACGGACGAAATGGACCTTCTACAGTCGAAATGGCGGTCCTGTTGATCGGGAGGGGTGTGGCATACCGCAAAACGGAGAAAACGGACCTCCTACGGTCGAAACGGGGGTCCTGTTGATCGGGAGGGGTGTGGTGTACCGCAAAACGGGACTCCACGGGATACTGTTTATCTCCACTGTCGACCTCCTCCAGCCTCCACGGGCTACCGTCGACCTCCTCCAGCCTCCACGGGCTCCTGTTCATCCAGCCTCCACCGCGCGCTACTCCACCAGCTACTGTTCAACTACCCCTCCACGGGCACCCCTCCACCGTGTACTGTTCATCCAACCCTCCACACCATGGGGTCCTGTTCAACCACCCCTCCACGGCCACCCCTCCACCGTCTACTGTTCATCCAGCCCTCCACACCATGG